>NC_081554.1:59316932-59396932 GCF_963082655.1 Stomoxys calcitrans | reverse complement strand
CCCCCACACTCTAAGGAGGAGGGGGGATAAGAATTCTACAATGAGTTCGATGGCACCAAGTGCCAAAATGGTGTCTAGATCATTGGCTGCAGTAATGAGATGTCATTGAAAATTCCTTTGACTTTGTGTGGAGCTAAGGTTTAACAGCTTCAATCGGCGAATACCTCCTTTAGGAATGATGATACCTAGATCTTCACAGATGAGTACTTACTGGCAAGATTGGGGATCTACCTCGATGTTTTCGAGGTATTTATATCACATAGACACTGCCGGAGGAATATACGATCTTTCAGTATGAGGCCTATGCCATGATGAGAGCCACAATCAAAACGCCGGGAGGGAATCAGAATCAAGTGCTGAGCGGAGAATTCTGAATATCCGAATAAATTTCGGGCTCATAGCATCGTGCCTACTTGGGTTCCCGAAAACAACGACATAATGATAACTGAAGAGTTGAATGAATGACGATGACGATGACGATGAAGAGGATCAGGATCTTTATCTTAGGTAGGCGGTTGTGTTGCAACATTTGCAAGTGGAGGTTGCGATCCTCCTCGAGCTCCTGTAGGTGAGCAAGCTCATTTTGGTCCATAGGACCGAACGCAGTGCGAACATAACGGTCATTGATTTTTAAAGGCGGCAATAACTCGCCTTGGCACATCCAGCACCATAGGCACTTAGCAGGTAAGTAAGTAAGCCGATGCCGACAGGCCTCTTGGCATATCCACTACCATAGGCGCTTAGTATGTAAGTGAGTAAGCCGATGCCGCCAAGCCTCTTATTGAGACTCTCCACGTGATGCATCTGATTGACCGCAACTGCAGCTACTTGTTACGGAGCATTTCACTATCCGCAACATGAGGTAGCGTCAGATAGCTCCCAGCTAACCTTTTCGTGATAACAATGAACACCACACAGATCGAAGCTCAACGTTTCAGCCTTTGTCGTGCTCATAGTTATCCCATACAGCGAGGTAGGCGGTACTATTCCGATCTAGGTGATATTTTAAAAGTGCCTTTGCTTTGCTTCTCAGTGGGAAGCATATACATATAGCGCATCAAAAATCCGGCCTATCCGACTTAATGCATTATTTCTTTGCTGTAGGCTTCATTCATATGAAAAAAAATATTTTTTTTTGGTAAAAATACCCCAACTTTTAGAAATGCTGCCCGCTGCCCAGGAGTCCACCGTAGCGCAGAGGTTAGTACATCCGCCTATGACGCTAAACGAATGGGTTCGAATCCTGGCGAGACCATTAGTAAAAATTATCAGCAGTGGTTTTCCCCTCCTAATGCTGGCAACATTTCTGAGGTACTATGTCGTGAAAAACTTCTCTCCAAAGAGGTGTCGCACTGCGGCACGCCGTTTGGACTCGGCTATAAAAAGGAGGCCCTTATCATTGAGCTTAAACATGAATCGGCCTGCACTCATTGATATGTGAGAAGTTTGCCTCTGTTCCTTAGTGGAATGTTCATGGGCAAATTTTGCATTTGCCCACTGTTTCAATGAGTCCTTTAGCCTTCGGCCAATAGTCGGTTGCTCTATATCACCATTGCCGTTTGCCTCTGGCACAGCCGTTTGCTCTGCTGTTTGACTAAATACATGGAAAATATGCGCGAAAACGTGCTTAAGTCGACATTTGTGTTGTTTGAAATGTTTTCGTTAATTTCGAGTAAAATCTACTGAAAAGTGCTTCAAATGCATTGCGGTCAAGAAGTTCTGTTAATTCTTTTGCGTTTCCTTTTTTGCACCATTGATGCTGCCCGGCAATTTGAAATGCTCCATAAAAATGTTTTTCTTGCCATTACGTTCTGGTTTATTTTAATGCCTTCGTTTTTTTACTTCTCACTTGAGCGGGCCCTTGCTAACGGCTTTATTATTATTATTGTTATGTTTGTGGGAAATGCTGGGGATTTCGTCGTTCTTTTTTGGATTTTTTGAAGGAAAAACTTGGTTTTTGCCTTTGTGTGCAAAGAGAGGGGATGGGGGATAAAAAGTAGAAAAGCGGCTACAATTACATTGTGCACATAATTGCATTTTATTTGTGTAGCAATTGATGTTAATTGCAATTATTTTTGCTGAAACTGGGTAAAACTGTGGTGTCGTGGGTTATGCTGAAAATCTAAAAAAAAAACGAAAATAATTTTAAATGAGTGCCAACAATGAACTCAGGAACCTGTTAATGAGCTCTTCTTAGCGAATCAATCTTTCCCCAGGGATTTAAGAATGTTTGAAATAATTGCTGAAATTGTGTTTCATTAGCTACAGCGTTAAGTTGGGAGGTGAGATCGGAAAGGTAGGGTTAATTTCCAAACAAATTTATTTAGTTTACGTAAATTGAAAAGAAGTGGCTAACGAAAAAGTGGGGAAAGAGTAATCTTTGTGCCCTTCCACTTGGTTTAGGTTAGTTTTAGTAAACTTTCTCTTGGGGAAATGTAGTTTTAGTATCCTTTTCCTTAGGAAAGGGTACTTTTAGTACCATTTCGCATGGGGAAAGGTAGTTTTAGTACTAAAGGGGTAGTTTAAGTACTCTTTCCCTTGAGAAAAGGTAGTTTCAGTACATTTTCCCTTGGCAAAGGATAGTTTTAGAACCTTTCCCTTGGGCACGGATAGTTATAGTACCCTTTCCCTTGGGGAAGCGCAGTTTTAGTACCCTTGCCCATGAGAAAGAGTAGTTTTGGCGTCCTTCCCTTGGGAAACGGTAGTTTTAGTATAATTGCCCTTGGAAAAGGGAGGTTTTGGAATCCGTTCCCTTGGGAACTTGGGAAACTGTAGTTTCAGTACCCGTTTCCTAAAGAAAAGGTAGTTTTAGTACCCTTGCTGTTAGGAAAAGTTGCTTTAGGTACGCTTTGGTATGGAGTGGTACTTTAAGTATCTTTCCCCTTGGAAAAAGGTAGTTTTAGTATCCTCTCTTCGCGAAAGGGTAGTTTTAGTACTCTTTCCTTGCGAAAGGTTAGTTTTAGGACCCCTGCCCTTAAGAAAGGGTAGTTTTTGTACCATTGCCCTTGGGAAAGGGTATTTTTAGTACCTTTGCCCTTCGGAAATTGTGGATTTAGTACCCTTGGCCTTGGAAAAGGGTACTTTTTGTACCCTTGTCCTTGGGAAAGGGTAGTTCTAGTACACTTTCCTTGCGAAAGGGTAGTTTTAGTACCCTTTACCTTACGAAAGGGTAGTTTTGGTCCCCTCTCCCTAGAAGATGGTTAGTTTTACTACCCTTTAGCTTAGGGATGGGTGGTTTAGTACCCTTTCCTCGCGAAATGGTAGTTTTAGTACCTTTTCCCTTACGAAAGGGTAGTTTTGGTCCCCTTCCCTAGAAGATGGTTAGTTTTAGTACTCTTTCCCTTACGAAAGGGTAGTTTTGGTCCCCTCTCCCTCTCCTTAGTTTTAGTACCCTTTAACTTAGGGATGGGTAGTTTTAGTACCCTTTCCTCGCGAAAAGGTAGTTTTAATACCTTTTCCCTTATGAAAGGATAGTTTTGGTTCCCTTCCCTAGAATATGGTTAGTTTTAGTACCCTTTCTCTTTGGGATGGTGAGTTTTAGTACTCTTTCCCTTGGGGATGGGTAGTTGTAGTATGGGTTTAGTACCCTTTCCCTTGGGGATGGGTAGTTTGTAGACCGAGATATCGGTCTACATGGCAGCTGTATCCAAATCTGGACCGATTTGGGCTAAGTTGCAGAAAAATGTCGAAGAGTCTAACACAACTCCCTGTCCCAAATTTGGGCGACAACGGACGATAAATGCGCCTTTTATGGGCCCAAAACCTTAAATCGAGAGATCGGTCTATATGGCAGCTATATTCAAATTTGGACTGATCTGAGCCAAATTAAAGATGGACTTCGAAGAGCCTAACACAACTCACTGTCTCAAATTTCAACGCCATCGGACAATAAATGCGCCTTTTATGGACCCAAAACCTAAAACCGAGAGATCGATCTATATGGCAGCTATATCCAAATCTGGACCGATCTGTGTCATATTGCAGAAGTTTGTCAAGAGGCTTTACCTAACTCACTGTCCCAAATTTCGGCGATAACGGACTATAAATGCGCCTTTTATGGGCCCAAAACCTTAAATCGAGAAATCGGTCTATATGGCAGCTATATCCAAAACTGAACCGATCAGAGCCAAATTGAAGAAACATATCAAAGGGCCTAAGACAACTCACTGTCTTATTTTTCAGCAAAATCGGATAATAAATGTGGCTTTTATGGGCCTAAGACTCTAAATCGGAGGATCGGTCTATATGGCAGCTATATCCAAATCTGGACCGATCTGAACTAAATTGATGAAGGATATCGAAGGGCCTAACTCAACTCACTGTCTTAAATTTCAGCAAAATCGGATAATAAATGTGGCTTTTATGGGCCTAAGACCCTAAATCGGCCGATCGGTCTATAGGGGGGCTATATCAAGATATAGTCCGATATAGCCCATTTTCGAACTTAGACGAAAGAAGAATCTAAGCAAAATGTCAGCTTAATATCTCTATGTCGGACGGACATGTCTATATAGGGTCATAGTATACGACCCTATACGTGTATAGGGTCCGAAATGGATATTTCGATGTGTTGCAAACGGAATGACAAAATCAATATACCTCCATTTAAACCGCTACGCACTCTACCCCACTGGCCATGAGGACCGCTATACTGACCTCATACGCTTTGAGGACGGCAACTCTCTTCTCAAATTTATTTGTGCTTCTATGCGACTATTGCTACGGCGCAGACCTCCGCATGAAAAACCACGTCAGGCAGTCTCAACGACATAGTGATGTTGAATGCCTCGCAGTATGCCCCAATCCAGCCCCTTCCTCTATCTTGGAACTAACTTTGAAGACCTAGGGCTTTGACCCTCTTCAAACGTTGCATTCGCCTCCAAATCTTCTATTTGATCTCGGTGACAGGTAGACTGAAAGCCTTCCCAGTCGGCCCATTCCTTCAGCTTGTCAAGTTCTCTTGGTAGTGCAGTTCCGAATATACAATAGACCTCAAAAGGTTGCATATCTAGTATAATTTCCATACCTGCCTGCGGAACTCCTGCAACACCCTGTTGCGATTCCCCTTCTCCATAACCTTCTACCATATCAGAGCACTGGTGTCACAATGGCCGTGTACATATGTGTAAATCATACAAATCCAACCGAACATCCTTCTGCATGAGTAGAAGGCCCTCGGCACTTTTTGGATACTCTTCTGCGTATTCATTTTCCAGGACAGTTTGGAATCGATGACTAGGTCTGGATATTTTGACTGCTTCGCCAAGTGCAGGGCTATCCCGTCCAAAAAGGGACGGTTACAGTCCGGTATTTTATATCTCCGAGAGAAGAGAATCACCATCGTCTTCACTGGATTCATTTTCAACACATTCTCGTATCCCAACTCGAGAGTCTCCCCAGTTCTCGCTGATCGTCGACAGAAATTTGGCGAATATATTGTACATTATTCTCCCTTTTCAGATCCAACAGGATTTCGTTTATCACTTGGTTCCAGAGAATCGACGAGAACACCCCTTCCTGAGGTGTTGTCATTCTCCTTTTTACTACACTATCCTCCAAGCCCGCGTTGGTAATGTTGCCACGTGGCTTACAAACCGTCCACCGAGAGGAACTCGGTTTTACCCTCGCGGGGTCCAGGTATGCGATTATCAACCCTATTTCCTTTAAATGCCTCCTTAATATCCAAGACGGCCGCATGAGGTTACTCTTTCCGTTGGAGAGACGTCTCTATCTCTCGTATGACTTCATAGAGGGACGTCTCCATGGATATACCATGCAGATATGCATGTTACGCTCCTCCCCCTCACTTAACATCAGGTCTTTCAGTCTTTCCAGTATTTTATATAGAAACGCTCACTCTCCTGTTGACGACACTATCCTCCAAGCCCGCGTTGGTAATGTTGCCACATAGCTTACAATGCGTCCACCGAGAGATACTCAGGTTAACTCTCTTGCGGTCCAGGTCTGCGATTATCAACCCTATTTCTATTAAATGCCTCATCAATATCCCGGAAGGCCGCCTGAGGGTACTCTTTCTGTTGGAGAGACGTCTGTACCTCTCGTCTGACTTCATAGAGGGACGTCTTCATCGATATAGCCTTGAGGTATTCATGCTGCGCTCCTCCCCCCGCTTAACATCAGGTCTATCAGTCTTTCCAGTATTTTGAGTAGAAACGATAACTGACTGATGGGACTATAATCCTGCGTGATGCTTTTTTTCCCGCCTTGAGGATCAAGACTACCTTGACCCATGCCCTCGGTATGTAGGACAATGCCAGCTTTGGCATGAAAGTCCATTCCAGCCAGGGCAGTGGTAATCGAAGCGATTACTGCACCACTGCCTGGATAGTCCCACCCAGTCAAGCTGATGTAAATGTCTGGTATGTGCGAATCGCTTATGCTATCTTCCCCCTTCGACAATGTCACGGATGGGGTTTTCTATAGATGAAGCTCCTTTGTCTATAATGATATTTTCATCTCTGACCTACTTCTGACTACCTGGAAGGTGCGTTCCCATTAGTAGTTCCAATGTCTCCTGGTTGGCATGCTGGGGTCCTTCAAGAGCTCTTGCGCAACCTAGAGCCCTCAAATTCTCCTCAGGACTTTGCCCCACAAATCCAAATTACTCTCCTGATCTCCTTCTTGAACCTGCCGAGGGCTCCACTAAATTTATCACGGCTCTTTCAAAAGGCTTCGCCTAGGTCCTCCGTAACAGGACCCACTAGGGACTTCAGCTCCATATGATCTAGCAGCCCCAAGGGACCCAAGCCTCTGCACATGTTCCCTGAACCTATTCCAGTTAGTTTTTTTGCGATTCCTCTATGGCTTACTCCTACCTCGTGCTCAACCGGAGACTTTGACAGAGAGATTTTGACAGAATCACTGCTATTCACGACATTATGTAACTAAAAAGTGACTCACCTCTATTGTTTGTATCCTGGCTACCACATTGACCATGGTGTCCGTTGCCATCGCCTTCAGGTATCTAAAAGGTCATGATTCTTGGCCTGATCCATGGTAATAGCTATGCTAATTTTTTACTCGACCGTTTTACTCGCTTTTGTTACTTTGAGGTCTTTCTTTGGATCTTTTCATTATAAGCCTCTACGATTACATAGTAATTCTATTCGTTGTTCCTTCTAATGATGCCAAACATCAGCAGCTTTACCTTCATTTCAACTTTATAGGGAAATATGCCACCATGACGATGTCATGGCTCTTAACAAGGCATCGCCAACGTTATATTAGTTTTTGGAATTTTCAAAATTAATATCCTGGATGCTGGATGCTGCTATTGTTGCCTTCACCACTACAACTTCACCGGGTGAGTTCATGAGCTCTCTTAAACAAATGCGGTCGTTAACATTTTATTTGGCATATTGCATTTTTCAGACGACAACCAAATCAAGCTTGGAGTGTGGTATAGATGACAGCGGGTTGTCTGCATATACCAGAAGCCGAAGCCGAAGCAAGCAGCAGCAGCAATGCCCAGTCATCTAATAGCAAAGCCTGTGTTATTATTGCAGCCTCTTGCCTTTGCTTGACAAGGCTTCAACAACAATTTTGCATTGCATACCCTCTTAGTTTCTGGGGTATAAGTTCCTGAGATATTGTTTTAAGATTCCTGGCAAATGGAGGCAAGTTTTCTTTTTTTTTCTCTCTTTTTTGCTATGCATACAACAACATATTGCATGTCAAGCCAAGGGACTTAAGTATGCGAATATTAAGGTTGCACCCACCAACTTTTTTCTCGGCAATGCCTTTACACCCAAGTATACAACACACTATGTCACTACTATGCCATTGGGAATAGGATCTCCAAAGTATTGCGTCCTCTTGGCGCTTCACCATGGGGTGTTTTAATATAATAAAGGACTTTCGTTATATTGCAACATCTGCCAGCCACAATGCCTGCCATCACAAGATGGCCCTATTAAGTGGCATCATTAGTTAAAATACATTAGAAAGCAGCCAAGAAGTGGAAGATGTAGAGGAAAAAAGTTGGCTAAAAACTTATGAGTTTTAATTGTGTTATGGCCTCGCAATATGTCTGCCGTCTGTCGTCTGCCAACCTCCTGTCCTTGATGTGCTCCACTTGCGCATCTTCTTAGATGGCAGTAATTGCATTGCATGCTTCTGGTGCGTGGTAGCTGGTAGGAGGGCCACAGAAAGCCTTATGCAATGGGGTGGTGCAAGAAACTTTATGAGGTGCTACATTAATATAAATGAGTTTTTAATTGTCTTATGACCAAAATTTGTTATCAAAATTTCATGACACAGGCCCACTAATAAATAGAAATAACTAAAACGGCAATTAAAATTAAGTTTAGTATATTAGTGGTACCATGGTGCGAATACTTATTACCATCAATGGTTTAGGTTGCGTATACGCAACATGGGTTAATTGAAAAGAATATGCATATCTGCATATCATCGCTATTATTATGCTATTGGAAATAGGGGAAACATAAACTTCGCATGTCGGTTAGCATGTCCGCCTATGACGCTGAACGCCTAGGTTCGAATCCTGGCGAGACCATCAGAAAAAATTTTCAACGGTGGTTTTCCCCTCCTAATGCTGGCAACATTTGTGAGGTACTATGCCATGTAAAACTTCTCTCGAAAGACGTGTCGCACTGCGGCACGCCGTTCGGACTCGGCTATAAAAAGGAGGCCCCTTATCATTGACCTTAAAAAACTTGAATCGGACTGCACTCACTGATTTATGAGAAGTTTGCCCCTGTTCCTTAGTGGAATGTTCATGGGCAAAATTTGCATTTTGCAAACTTCGGATATATACGGAAACTACATCCACATGTGAACCAATGCAGTCCTGGGAAGTAGGAAGCCGTGCAGAAAGCCGAGAAGACCAGCTGGGAGAAGTTCAGGAAACATATGTATGGGCTGGGGTCCCCTAGAGTGCCAATACCAGGCGGAAGGGAATTGGAGCTCGCAGTGGATTTTGCTACGGAATGCCTAAACGAAGCCTATCTACGAAAGACCGCATCCGTAACATTGTTCACAAGTGGAAAATAGTGTAGGCGATTTGTGAGAAGGAAAGCGATAACACTGCAAAGGGGTGGGTTAATATCGTGGACTCCTGGGCAGATTCAAGAACGGGACGGCAAGAGCTAAGATGAGTTCCTGGGTGCAATTTTGCAAATAAATTCAAAGTGCTCTCTAAGTATTCCAGCACACCAAGCTCTCTGAGGGAGAAGTAGAGATTTCACCGAGAGAAACCTGTAGACTTTGGAATTTCTAGGTAGTCAGTAGGAGATCAGTGTTAAAGATATCGCAATGCCCACAGGAGCTCTTTCGATAAGTAAGACCCTATCGGTAACATTGTCCACAAGTAGAAAATATTGTGGGCGATTTGCATTTTCCAGCCATTTAAATCGGCAGGACGGAAGACCACCGTACCACAGGCGATAGCGTGCCCACCTTCGACTCTGAACGCCTGGATTCGAATCCTGACAAGAACATGTGAGCAAATTTTCAGCAGTGGTTTTCCTCTGCTAGTACCATTTGGTATGGCAGCGATGTTAAAACTTCTCCAGAAAGAGCTGTCACACGGCGGCAAGTCGTTCGGAATCAGTTATAAAAATGAGACCCATCTTAATATTGAGCTTAAACTTGAATCGGACAGCACTCATCGATATGTGAGAAGCTTACCCCTATTACTTAATGGAATATTCATGGGCAAATTAGTGAATAATGGACTGCACGGAAACTTCCCGGAACTATTGAAGAAATGCCTTGAAACGGCATATAGAGAATCCAGAACTATCTGTATCGCCAAAGAGGGGAAAAAACAACATCACAACAGGTCCATCAGTCTGTCATCAGTTTTACTCAAAACACTGGAAAGACTGAAGATGAGGGAGGTACCGATATCAGAGTACTACAGTGCGGACGAAGACGCATACCAGTGGGTTAAAAAGGCGAGTACGACTAGCAAATGCGAATGCAAATGTTGCCCATGAACATTCCCAATCAACATGTCGCCTCCAGGTTACAGTTACGTGGACCTCGTTTTTACTACGCCGTACACATTCTGTACCATCGTCAGGGATTGGCCATCATCATCGGATGGCCATCATCATCGGATACCAAATGCAAAATTGGCCCATGAACATTCCAATAAGGAACAGGGGCAAACTTTTCACATATCAATGAGTGCAGTGCGATTAAAGTTTTTTAACTCAATGATAAGGGGCTTGCTTTTTATAGCCGAGTCAGAACGGCGTGCCGCAGAGCGAAACCTCTTTCGAGAGAAGTTTTACATGGCATAGTACCTCATAAATCTTGCCAGCATTAGGAGGGGATTTTTCTGATGGTCTCGCCAGGATTCGAACCCAGGCATTCAGCGTCATAGGCGGACATTCTAAACTCTGCGCTACGATAGCCTCCACCTTTTCAACCTAAAGCTTGCCCTAGATAGACGGATAGACAGACAGATCAAAAGATGGAATGTCTGGCTTTCCAGGCTAGAAGGACAATTAATCGGACAAATGTAAAGACAGACTAACGGATTGCAGAATCGATAAAGCCTTCGACATAGAGCATAATCAGGACTTAATAGACTTTATGGAGTATTTTGTAAATATTTCAAAGTTTTATGAACGGAATGGCGAACTTAAAAGACTGTCCCTCCTATAGTGGTATCACCACGCCTCTCAAATTCACCAAACTCATAAATTTTAGTTTTCTTATTGAATTTATTGAAATCTTTGTGCACTTCCAAAAGTGGACTTTTCCACAAAAGAAATGAATAACCAAACAAAAGGAAATATGTGCACACAACACAAAATAGCGGAAGTTAAAATTTTACAAATAATTAAAATTGTAGCTATTGTTTGAATTTTATCGTTCATGCCACCGTACTGTGGGGAAAAAACTAACAATTGGCAAACTCTTTGTAGTAGTGTGAATTTATAGTTTTATGATAAAAATGTCCATACTGCGTAAAGGGACACATTGTTAAAACAATTGTAAAAAATAGAAAACTGATGTGAAATGGGCAAAAAAATATAAATTGCTATTCAATCGTGTTCCACAAAAAGGGAAGCTTAAAATAAAAAAAAACAGAAATTTTTTGTTGTCCTGAAAAAAATTACATAAAAATATGGATTGCCCTGAATATGGGGGTGTGGGAGCTTATTCCATTTGAACAGTGCTGCCATAACTTGAAATGAGAAGAAGTGACCTTAAATTTGGTAGCACTGAACTGTTTAAACTCATAGTTTTAACTGCTTCTTTTATCTACTACTGGATAATGCTTCTCTGACCATCGCTAAATTAGGTTTAGAATAGCACGGCCAGCGCCGAATCCGATAAGCTTCCGCAATAAGTTGAAGACCAACTGGACAAAATTCGGAAGACTACTCAAAAGAAGACTTGGTGAAGATAATTTAGATTGTCCAAGCATAGAAGAGATTGACGTCAATGTCAACAGGATTACGACTGCACTGGTGGGATCCTTCGAAGCTAGTTGTCCTCTACGGAAAAGGAAATCAAATGCAAATTTTGCCCATGAACATTCCATTAAGGAACAGGGGCAAACTTCTCACATATCAATGAGTGCAGCCCGATTCAAGTTTTAAGCTCAATGATAAGGGGCCTCCTTTTTATAGCCGAGTCCGAACGGCGTGCCGCAGTGCGATACCTCGTTGGAGAGAAGTTTTACATGGCATAGTACCTCACAAATGTTGCCAGCATTAGGAGGGGAAAACCATTGCTTAAATTTTTTTTTATGATCTCGCCAGGATTCGAACCCAGGCGTTCAGCGTCATATGCAGACATTCTAATCTCTGCGCTACGGTGGCCTCCTCCGGGAAAGGAAATCAGCCCAAGAAAAACCCTGGATGACCAAGGAGATTCGCAATATTGGGAAAAAGTTCCGCAGACTTTTTAACAGAGCATACGGCTCATGGAATACACTAAAATTATCAGAACGACAAAACGTGCCTGCTGAAAGCTTTTCTGCGAACAGGTCGATAGCGTTAATGACGCCGCCAAGATAAAAAAGTTTCTCTCCAAAACCCATGACCAAACTGGAATTTTAGTAGACGATATGGGAATGAGAGCAGAGACAACGGAGGACATGTTGAGGCTTTTGATGAAAACCCATTTTCCACAGGATACGACGGGACTCGCGGGGACACCGGAATCTTGGAATATGGACGTTGATCGAAGGTTTGTGATAACGGAATTTATGGTGAAGGAATCCTTGAGGAGCTTCAAACCATTTAAGTCACCCGGACCTGATGGGATATTTCCGGCGTTACTACAGAAAGAGGCAGACTATCTGGCGCCTCGTCTGGCCAAAATTTTCACAGTGTGCCTAGGACTTTCATATACTCCGAAAGTCTGGCAGGATGCAAGGGTGGTGCCTAAGCCCGGCAAGACAAGTTGCAAATGCAAATGCAAATTTCGCCCATGAACATTCCACTAAGGAACAGAGGCAAACTTCTCACATATCAATGAGTGCAGTCCGATTCAAGTTTTTTAACCTCAATGATAAGGGGCCTCCTTTTCCATAGCCGAGTCCGAAAGGCGTGCCGCAGTGCGACACCTCTTTTGGAGAGAAGTTTTGCATGGCATAGTACCACATAAATGTTGCCAGCATTAGGAGAGGAAAATCACCGCTGAAAATTTTTTTTCTGATTGTCTCACCAGGATTCGAACCCAAGCGTTCTGCGTCATAGGCGGACATGCCAAACTCTGCGCTACGGTGGCCTCTAAGGCAAGTTATGCGACACCAAAGGCCTACAGACCCATAAGCCTTACGTCCTTTCTATTCAAAACCATGGAACGTATTGTGGACACCTTGATAAAGAGTATGACATCCAGAGGGAAGGTCGGTGGAGATTGCCCTGCACGAGGTTGTGCATAAAATAGAGGAATCGTTCGATGCCAAAACGTACACGCTGGCGGTATGCATTGACATCGACGGGGGCTTTTAACAATGTCCGGAGCGACACACTGATCCAATCCTTAGACCAGTACCGGGTGGACCCGATCCTTAGAGGCTGGATAAACCATATGCTAAGAAACAGGTGCATAAATTGTGTGTCCCATGGCATAAATATAAGGGAGAAAGTGGCAAAGAGCACGCCACAGAGGAGCATTTATTCGCCACTCCTATGGGTGACCACCATAAATGACCTATTACGGATGCTGACTGAGGAGGGATTTGAACCCGTCTGCTACACAGACGATGTCATAACACTTCTAAGGGCTAAAGATCGGAACGAGCTATGCAGAAGGACCGAAAGGGTCTTGCATATGGCATATGACTGGGCTAGACCCAGATGTCTCAATGTTAACCCAGAGAAGACTGAAATATGCCTGTTCACGAGGAAGACGAAGGTGGGCCAATTTAACGCACCACGTTTCCTCAATAAGACGATTTCGATAACTGACAAAGTCAAATACTTAGGTGTGATCTTGGACAGGAAACTGAATTGGAAGTGTCACATTCAGGAGCGTACTGAGAAGGCTCACAGATGTTGGGCACTATGTAGACGGGCCGTAGGCTCGAAATGGGGCCTGAATCCTAGGATAGTCCACTGGCTCTACAGGAGCGTGATTAGACCAATACTTACTTACGCCTCAGTAGTTTGGTGGACTGCGATGGAGAAAAAGTGCAACCATAAGGACCATACAACAGGTTCAGAGAACATGTTGTCTTGGCATAGACGGAGCGATGAGGACCACGCCCACTAGGGCACTGGAGACTATTCTAGATATCCGACCCATTGACATACAGATTAAGTGTGAGGCAGACACTACGGCTATGAGACTTAAGGCGATGGTAGAATGGATTGAGGATGGGAGCAGCTCATACCATCGCGGTATAATCGAGGCGACGATAGGAAACCTGGAAGGAAGGGAAGAGGTTTCCGATCGGATACCTGAAATGAACCTTGAAGTCGGTTGCGACGCACTGCTGCCATCGGCACAGTTTTGGATTGACGGAGCCCTAGCATTGCCATTTGGAAGATCATGTAACACGGATGGATCAAAGCTAGAGGACAGAGTGGGTCTAGGGGTTTACATTGAAAACCCAGGGACTGACATCTGTTTTGGACTGCCTGACCATAATACGGTCCTGCAGGCGGAGATCCGACCGATCACGGAATGCGTAAAGTGGTGTGGTGCTAACGCGAGGACGTCGAGTGTGAACATCTTTACCGACAGTAAAATTGCCATAAGGGCAATAACAACCAGGACGGTAAGGTCACGAACAGTCTTGCAGAGATTAACGCCTTCTCTGAGGATGGGAAAATCCGCATCGTTTGGATGCCGGGCCATAACGGAATAAGGGAAAATTAAAGGGCATAGGATTTGGCGGTGAAGGCCAGAGGACTGCCGTCAATAAACTTGGTTAACCCTATGCCTTTCGGGTCGACGCAGTGCGAGTTAAGGGAGTGGGCGACGAATGCGCATCCCGGTGGAAGGGTGAAACGGTAGGTAGAACGGTGAAAATCGCATGGGGGGATCCAGATCATGAGAAGACGAGGCTATTACTAAAAGGAAGTTAGAAGGAGGTCAGTATAGCTATTGGTATTATAACGGGGCACATAGGACTACGAGTTCACCTTTATGAAATCGGTGCGGCAAGTGATAGCATGTGTAGGGCATGCGGGGAAGATGATGAGACCTTGGAGCATTTCATTTGCCATTGCCCGGCTTTCGCGTCCAACAGATACCGGTACTTGGGTGGAGATACAATATCAGACATGAACCAACTTAGGGAAGTGGCATTGAAAACAATTGGGGTATTTTGTAAGTAGCACGGAATTCCTAACTTAAAAATTTTTTTTAGAGGTTACTTTATAGTTTTTAGAGCGCACAACAAGTTGATTACTGGCTTAGGTGTATGTCCATAGTGGCATGGGGCGGATTAATATTTGCACCCTATTTTCAACCTAACCTAACCTAACCTACTGGATAATGCGGACATTATTCAGAAGGGCAAATGCGATTTTGCCCATGCACAATTCCGCCAAGGAACAAGGACACACTTTTCATATATGAATGAGTGCTGTACGATTCAAGTTTTAGCTCCATGATAAGGGGCCTCCTTTTTATAGCCGAGTCCGGAAGGTGTACCACAGTGCGACACCTCTTTGGGTAGAAGTTTTACATGGCATAGGACCTCACAAATGTTGCCAGGAGGGGATAACCACCACTGAAAATTGTTTCTGATGTTATCGCCAGTTTTCAAGCCCAGTGAGTTCAGCATCTAGATGGGCATGCTAACCTCTGCATTGCCGTGGCCTTCTATTCAGACGAGCGCTATGGCAAAATTGCTCATTGACATTCCTAAGGAGAGTACAATAAATTTGGGCCGGCTAAACTTTAAGCCCTTTTGTTAGAATCTTCCCATTAATAATAGAGATATTTCAAAATAAATAGTCAATTCAATATTTTCGGTTTAAAAAGTAAAAATACATCGGCAACTCTGCATTCTGTTATAGTATTTATTATCGTTTCTTCTATGCTTCATGTTATGCAACATGACGTTTTCACACCCATACCCATACGTACATACCCCTACATACACTTCCGAAAGCAAAACATATATTTTGTCACGTGCTCACACTTAGTCACACACAACTATGCTGGGAGTGCATGTGCGTTTAGAAACTCATACAAAAGCAAAGCATCAATGGCACAATTTAAGTTTTGCTATGGCTACGATAGAAAAGAATTGAGCTGAAAATGGAGGAAATATTTCTTTTTTTTTTATTTTGATTCATTGTAAAAAATGGCTAACTTCCGCTGTCACACACGTCAACTGTCAGAGAACATACAAATATTGTAGACAGACACACACACAATATTTTGTTTTAAAAAATACTATTTTTAAAACTTTGGTGCCAGTAATAGAAGTCTCAAGGAAAAATTTCTCAAAGAAGAATGATTTTCAAAGCCAATTCGTGGCCAAATTTTATAGGGATTGGTTAACTCGGTTACTCCTCTCACTCACAGTTGGGGATTTCCACCTTTCTTTTTCCATGGCAAGAAAACTTCGGTCATTAAACTCATCTCAAGAGAGAAATAGACGAAAAATTATGAAATGATCTTTGCCCTAACAGGCAAAAAACCATTTGTCATGTCCTTTGTGAGATTTCAATTTATAAGCAGACCATCTGGCCCGGTGTGCATCGCTACACACTTAAGTGTTTGCAGTTCCTTTTGGACATGGTTCAAATTAACCCACAAATGTCTTTCATTAAAATGCCATATTGTTTCGGTAATACCCGACATTTTCATATAGATTTCGTATTCTACTTTCAAGTAACTTTCGCTTGAATCCCGTATTGTCCTGGTCGTCCACCATATTGTCCCAATCGGTTTAACATGTCCGTTTGAAGTAAGGCGTTGTTGTAGTTGTAGCCACATTCTCATGTGGAGGTGGCGATCCTCGTCGAGCTCCTGCAGGCGAGCAAACTCGTTCCGGTCCAAAGTACCGATCGCCACGGGAACGGGGTGGACATTGGTTATTTAAAGGCGCCAATAACTCGCCCTGTCATATCGAGCATCATAGACACTCAGTATTTGTGCTGCAGTTTCGCGTTCGATATTCATACGAAGTTCATCCATTGTCCCTGTCTTGTTGGCATAGATCATTGACTTGACATAGCCCCACATGAAATTGTCTAACGGTGTCAAATCGGCCAATCGACTGCACCATTTCGTGCGATAACATGTTCTCCAAACTTGGTTTCCAATAAACTGATTGTGACATTTGCTGTGTGGCTTGTGGCATGCCCTCCAAGTTCATATCATCCAATAGGGGCGAAAAAGTATTCTGTTATTATTGAACTGTAGGGATTCCCATCCATAGTAACGGGCCGGTTTTGATCATCACGGAAGAAGTACGGCCCAATGACGCCGCCGGCCTATAAACGTCATCAAACTGTAATTTTTTCGGGATGCATTGATGGCTCATGGAGTACGTGTGTATGGCTGTCTGGATAATATCGCATATTTTGCTTATTGACGAAACCATTCAGCTGGAAATGAGCCTTATCGCTGAAGATGATTTTTCGATGAAAACGACTCCGAATTTCGATAGTAAATTTTAATAATTTCGACTCGTTGTTGGCTCGTATATCTTTCCATAGTGAAATGGCAAACCTTACTGAAGAGAAATGTCAAAAGAGCGGCAAAAAATATGGCATCTTCTGATGCCCCTATCGGTCTAATTTTGTAGCGTCTCTGAAAAAAAAACCCTGTACTTATCACAGGTATTGAAAGTCTTAACAATGCTCGAGAGGTTCATAAAGTCTAATCAGGAAATCGATGTATATGGGAGATATATGAGATTAGAGGTTCAGTCTGATCTGGAAAACGGTTTGTATGGGATCTAAATAAGACTTAAGACCATTATGGACCATACTAGGAGTGGATATTGCGAGTCGTAACAGAAGTCATTTTGCAAAATTACAGAGAAATCGGATAAGAATTGCGGCCTTTAGGGGTTCTAGAAGTCTTATTAGGAGATCGGTCATGTCTTTGCATGGTTCGACTTTACCCAATCCCAATAATCCTTATCGACCGACATCAATAATATACATTTTTCAAAATTTTGGGTTTACTCACTTTGCTAGTTCAAATATTAGAGTATTGTCGACAGACAGACTTGGAGTCCAGTTTATAATTTTGCTAATTTTTATAGAATTTTTTTCTTTTAGGCTTACGATTTTCTTTGAGTTTAAATTATGTTTATATATAACAAAAGAAATGTTGTCCATTGGAAACAAAAATGGATAACAGATGAAACAAAAAGTGACTTTATTTTAAATAAACTTACAATCTAACGTGCATGCATGGAGCAGTCCTTCACAAAAGGATTTCCTTTTTGAGGTTACGTGGGGTGTAATGGAAATTAGTTCATGTTTTGGGTTTGAGTCAAATATGTAGACACAAATCGGTATAGAATCGAAAAAAACTCGTGAAAAATCAGCCTTTTGATATCTCTTTAAAATCATATGCAAAATTTCTAGGATCTAGGTGGGCCGGGTGTTTCTTGGTAGGGCCCTCTCGCATTTCCGACTTTTAAATTTGTATACCCTACACCACTACTGTGGAAACGTTGTGCGTTAAATTGGCCCACTTTTGTCTTCCTCGTGAACAGGCATATTTCAGTCTTCTCTGGCTTAACATTGAGACCTTTGGGTCTAGCCCAGTCATATGCAATATGCAAGACCCTTTCGGCCCTTCTACATAGCACGTTCGGATTCTTACCCCTTAGAAGTATTATAACATCGTCAGACGGGTTCAAATCCCTCCTCACTGAACATCCGTAATAGGTTATTTATGGTGGTCACCCATAGGAGTGGCGATAAAATGCTCCCCTGTAGCGTGCCTTGTGCCACTTTCACCCTTATATTTATGCCATGCAACACACAATTTATCCACCTATTCCTTATCATATGGTGTGTCCAGTCTCTAAGGACCGGGTCCACCCGGTACTGGTCTAAGGATTGGATCAGTGTGTCGTTCCGCACATTGTTAAAAACCCCCTCGATGTCAATGCATACCGTCAGTGTGTACGTTTTGGCATCGAAGGATTCTTCTATTTTATGCACAACATCGTGCACGACCTTCCTTGACATAGGCATGCTGTTTGTATATGAGCAGTTCGCTGGATGTCCTACTCTTTATTATGGTGTCCACAATACGTTCCATGGTTTTGAGTAGAAAGGACGTAGGGCTTATGGGTCTGTAGGCCTTTGGTGTCGCATAATTTGCCTTGCCGGGCTTAGGCATAAACACCACTCTTGCCTCCTGCCAGGATTTCGAAGTATATGAAAGTCCTAGGAACGCTGTGAAAATTTTGACCAGACGAGGATTTGGTTAAAAGTCTCCAGAAGGTGGGCCCAATTGCTCAGATTGTCTTATTGTGCTCCCAGAACCGTGTATTATCCTCGCTTCAGTAAACTGTCATCTTCTTGCGATGTACCCTGTTTCGGGGTTTTTGAACTGATTTATTGTTGTCAAGAGGAAAACTTTCTAATTTGCAGTAGTACGGGTAATAAAGGGTTTTCCAATAAGGACCTGACAACTTTAGCGCACTCGTGCACTGTTCACCGAACTGCCACTGTCAATTTATTCAGTAAACTTAAAATTTTCATTATGCTAAAGTACACGAATGAACAACGTCTCCAAATCATAAAAATTTACTACCGAAATTCGCAGTCGATGACAGCTATTTTAAGAGCGTTAACTGCAGAGACTTTTACTCAGTGACGAAGATCATTTTCTTATGGCAAGATATGCATTGTTGGTCAGGCGAAAATCTACATGTGCTTCACAAATCAACACTTCATCATCAAAAAAAAAAAAAAAAAAATTGGTCCAGTGTGCATGCCGGCGGTGTCATTGACCCATACTTCTTCGTCGTCATACATACCAATCGTCACGTTATCGTGAATGGATGGACAACACTACCGTTTCATGCTTATTGATTACTATATCCACCACCGAAGGATGAGGTATATTTATTTTGTCATTCTATTAGCAACACATAAAAATATCCATTTTCGACCCCATGAAGTATTCTTGATATTCTTGATCAGCGTAAAAATCTAAGACAATCTAGACATGTCCGTCCGTCTGTCTGTTTAAATCACGCTACAGTCTTCAAAAATAAAGATATTGAGCTGAAACTTTGCACAGATTAATTTTTTGTCCATAAGCAGGTTAAGTTCGAAGGTGGACTATATCGGATTATATCTCGACATAGCCCCCATATAGACCGATCCGCAGATGTAGGGTCTTAGGCCCATGAAATCAACATTTATTATCCGATTTTGCTGAAATTTGGGTCAGTGAGTTGTGTTAGGCCCTTTAATATCCATCGTCAATTTGTTTCAGATCGGTCCAGATTTGGATATAGCTGCCATATAGACCGATCCTCCGATTTAGGGTCTTGGGCCCATAAAAGCCACATTTATTACCCGATTTTGCAGAAATTTGGGACAAAGAGTTGTGTTAGGTCCTTCGACATCCTTCATCAATTTGACCTAGATCGGTCCAGATTTGAATATAGCTACCATATAGACCGATCTTCCGATTTAGGGTCTTAGTCCCATAAAAGTCGTATTTATTATCCCATTTTGCTGAAATTTGGGACAAAGAGTTGTGTTAGGCCCTTCGACATCCTCCGTCAATTTGGCCCAGATCGGTCCAGATTTGGATATAGCTGCCATCCTCCGATTTAGGGTCTTAGGCCAATAAAAGCCACATTTATTATCCGATTTTGCAGAAATTTGGGTCAAAGTGTTATGTTAGGCCCTCCGACATCCTTCTTTAATTTGACTCAGATCGGTCCAGATTTGTATTTAGCTGCCATCGGTATAGATCCTCCGATTTAGGGTATTAGGCACATAAAAGTCACATTTATTATCCAATTTTGCTGAAATTTGGGACAGTGAGTTGTGTTAGGCCTTTCGACATCCTTCATCAATTTGGCTTAGATCGGTCCAGATTTGGACATAGCTGCCATATAGACCGATCATCCAATTTAGGATCATAGGCCTATAAAAGCCATATTTATTATCCGATTTTTCTGAAATTTCACTGAAATTTGACAGATTGACTTATGTTAGGCTTTTCGACATCCATGTTATATATGGTTCAGATCGGTTTATTTTTAGATATAGCTACTTAAAAGACCAATATTTTGTTATACATAATTAAACAATGACTTATTAGTATTTGGTTCAAATCGGATCATATTTCTATATAACTGTTATGGTCCATAAGGCATGCAATTTTCACCGGATTTTGATGAATGGTGGTTTACATATATACCCTAGGTGATGGGTATCCAAAGTTCGGCCCGGCGGAACTTAACGCCTTTTTATTGTTTTTGGCCTGAATTGGATGATTTGGACCTAGACGACATGTGGTTTCAACGAGACGGCGCCAGAAGTCCTATAGCACACGTTATAATCGATTTATTGAAGAGTAAATTTGCCAACCGTGTTATCTCAAGAAATGGCCCAGTAGATTGGACGTGTCGTTACTGGAAATTGACGCTCTAGCCTATTTACTTTGGATCTACGTCAAGTCATTGGGATATGCCAAATTGCCAACGATGTTGGAAAATCTCAAAGCCAACATTGAATGGGAAATAGGCACCACTTCTGCTGAAATATGTGGCCGAGTCATCGAAAGTTGGGTCCAGCGTATTGATAGATGCAAACATGCCCGCGGTGGCCATATCAACGAAGTTGAGTTCCATTCATAAATGTTCTAATTGTACTTCATGCTGATAATAAAGATTTTGAAATATCTCAAATGATTTGTGTTTTATTTGAAAAAAGTTCGCAAGGCCTTATTAAAAACCCCAATTGCACTACTAGTAGTAGTTATAGCAGTCAATGTTTCCTATTCTTAGGTATTCGATAGCATTTTCCCAAGCCTTTCTCTCAATCGTCTTCTGTTACCTAAGTAAAAAAAGGATATATTTCTTCCACTCCCCTCCTATCGCGAACCAACACCCAAGCATTCCACATTTCCCTTTCCGGCTCCACAAAATAGCGACAAAACTAATTCATGCTATTCAACAATACGAGTGTTTGCTACTTCAAAATGTGTTCATCATCATTCCGTCATCAATTTCCTTTTTGGGCAAAAAAAAAAAATCCCAAAACTAGCGTAGAAAATAAAAAATTTAAAAAAGAAAAAGTTTCATGATAAACGTGTTCAAAAAAAGGCAACCCAGTAACTCAACACCCACCTGGGAGTTCAGCACTCATTTATTTGCAGAACTTTTGCATGAATGCAAGAGAAATATGTGGGGGTGGGCGTTGTCTGCACTAATACACTAAAGTGGCATGTGGCAGGGATGCAATAGTGGGTGACAGTAAATCCGTATGACTGTTACTGCTGCGGATGCTGTTGCCGTTGTTGCATTTAAATGTTCTAATTTTTTTTGTTATTTTTTTGTTTTTAATGTACTGTGTCACCATTATTTATGAAACAATACCATCAACATTTTACACTTTGACTGCGGGGTAGATGGAAATTTGCTAAGCTTATATTGTTACAGTTTTCTGTTGTTGTTGCTAGTGGTTGCTTTTTTGGCTTTGTTATTGCAACATTTGAATATTTGAACATTTCACATGCACAAAAAAATCCATCAGCTGTATGAAGACCACAATATGCAAGTAAATGCAAAACAGTAGTAAATATGCCCTCTATGATTTAAAAAGGACAAATATGGGTTTCGACCTACTATACAATTAAACAAGGGGAGACTTCTCTCGTTGTCATTACCCGACTGCATCATAAGTGCTGGATCATCTGGACTGGTTTGGAATTTGACTCGGTAGGCTAAGCACAGTTATAGCATCGGTTCATTTGCCATCTAGAGCTTATAATTTAACCCATTTACCATTCCAACTGACTTAAGTCGCCGAGAAGTATTTGTGCAAAATCAACAGTTCAATCAACACAGAAGAAGAAATCAACACAAAAGAAAATTGTATGAATGAAAGTTATATATGGGAGCTATATCTAAATCTGAACCGAGTTTTATGAAATTTCGCAGACTACGACATCGAACAAAATATCTCCTATTGTATTATGTAAGGTTCGATTAAGCCGTAGTAGCCATAATTTTGGGCTACTACGGCTGAAAAGACGTACATTTGGCAAACATCGGACAAAAATTACAGCATTAAAAGTTTTTAACGGATAAAAAACATATATGGGAGCTATATCTAAATCTAGACCGATTTTCATGAAATTTTGCACAAATAAATCACCTCCTGCAATAATTTGTAAAGATCGGACCAAAATTGAGGCTTTTATAGCCCTAGAAGATCATATCAGAAGAAATATATATATGGGAACTATATCTAGGTTAGGTTGGGTGGGTTGCTCACCAAAGCTGAGTTCACTTGGAGGTCAGTCTGGCCCATTGTGGTACCCTAGAAAGAAGAGAAAGATAAAGATGTGAGAACTCGGACTAGAGTTTATACACCAATAAAAGAAAATCAGGTGTAATGGAGAACACGAGCGGGATGTGAAGAAAAGCACATCCCGACCATTCTATTTCTTCAATAAATCTCAAGAGACCTACCAGAGGTACGTTCGCAAGTTCACCCAGATCGCAGAAGAAACGGCTCCGCAGAAAGAATAGATTAAGTCAATGCAGATACGGACATAAACACAGCAAGTGCTCAATAGTCTGCTCTTCATCGTCATCGAGGCATCTCCTACAGACGTCATTGTGCGGTATTCCCATGCACGCCGCCATGAGGTCTATGTCTATGTCTATGGTCACAGTGCCCAGTTATGACCCCTGGTAAGATACTAATCGACCTCTTATCGAACGCCAACAAATCCCTCGTTCTACTCTGGTCGATGACAGGCCAGAGCGCCTTTGCAGTCCGGCAACCATCCGACCGAGTCCCATCTCTCCACCGACGCCACCCTGATCATCCTCTCTACTGTGCTCAGTAGTTCGGCACGTAGGCAAGACCGATGACTGGTCCGCCAGGCGCAGATGAATCCCTCCTGATGCACTCGTCCACCCTCTCATTTCCTGGAATCCCCTCATGGCCAGAAACCCATGTCAGCGTCACTTCATGAGCTCGAAGCCCGTCCAGGGACTCCAAACAATCCGCCAAGCATCCCGACCTCACCATCCTCGACCTCACCATCTTCGACCTCACCATCTTCGACCTCACCATCCTCGACCTCACCATCCTCGACCTCACCACCCTCGACCTCACCATCCTCGACCTCATCATCCTCGACCTCACCATCCTCGACCTCACCATCCTCGACCTCACCATCCTCGACCTCACCATCCTCGACCTCACCATCCTCGACCTCACCATCCTCGACCTCACCATCCTCGACCTTACCATCCTCCACCTCACCATCCTCTACCTCACCATCCTCGACCTTACCATCCTCGACCTCACCATCCTCGACCTCACCGTCCTCGACCTCACCGTCCTCGACCTCACCATCCTCGACCTCACCATCCTCGACTTCACCATCCTCGACCTCACCATCCTCGACCTCACCATCCTCGACCTCACCATCCTCGACCTCACCATCTTCTACCTCACCATCCTCGACCTCACCATCCTCGACCTTACCATCCTCCACCTCACCATCCTCTACCTCACAATCCTCGACCTTATCATCCTCGACCTCACCATCCTCGACCTCACCATCCTCGACCTCACCATCCTCGACCTCACCATCCTCGACCTCACCATCCTCGACCTCACCATCCTCGACCTCACCATCCTTGACCTCACCATCCTCGACCTCACTATCCTCGACCTCACCATCCTCGACCTCACCATCCTCGACCTCACCATCCCCGACTTCACCATCCTCGACCTCACCATCCTCGACCTCACCATCCTCGACCTCACCATCCTCGACCTCACCGTCCTCGACCTCACTATTCTCGACCTCACCATTTTCGACCTCACCATCCTCGACTTCACCGTCCTCGACCTCACTATCCTCGACCTCACCATCCTCGACCTCACCATCCTCGACCTCACTATCCTCGAGCTCTTCATCCTCGACCCCAAGGCCTTGAACGCCGCCATACCGTCCACATAAATTCTGAGTTTTGAGGGCGATAAATCCCTTACCAGAATTTCCTTTGCAGCCATTGCAAAGGCACAGACCTCTGCCAATATTGAGTGCTTCAAAGTAGACCACCAATCTATTTCCTGACTCCATGTTGGAGCCATCCGTGTAGATTGAGGTCTCATCCTCCTCAAGTATAGCATTCATTTATCCCTCCTAGGAAAACGAATCGCGAATGCCCTCACTCCAGTCGGTACAGGTGCCAGGTAGTCGAAGATCCTCCTCAGTCCAGGTGATCCTCCTCAGTCTACCTTCCGCATCCATAGGTCAATACTGGTCGTATACATTCAATTTGTCATCTTGGTGGGTAACCACCTACTTCTTACCGAACATCCTACTGCAGGAGTAAAGAGCGCAAAGTGCCTTACGGCTTCCTACTTCGGACTTCCAGGACAGTTTCGAATCAAGGACTATGCCTAGAAATTTTGCTTCCTTCGATAGCCGCAGGGTGACCACGTCCAAGGACGGGAGTATAAACTCCGGTATTATATATATCCATGCGTCAGGATCACCCTGGGTTGGCCCTCAACCCATTTCTGGTAGCCCATAGCGATAAGTTCCTCAGTGACCCTTCCATGATATCGCTGATTGTCGACAGAAACCTGCTTCGGACCAGTAGAACGACGTCGTCCGCATAAGCAATAATCTTCGTGCCAACCCCACCGAGATCCATCAGGATTTCATTAATCATGAGGTTCTATAGAATCAGCGAGAACACCCATCCTTGGGGCCTTCCTCTGGTCATCCACCTTCTGAACACACTATCTGCCATAAAGCATAGTATTATTATGGAGTGAATCCCAGTGCGCTCCAGTGCAAACGTTATTGAAGACACTCTCAATATCCAAGAAGGGAGTGGATACAGATATCTTCATAAAATTTAACATGGTTATAGCTGAGTTGATAAGCTGCTTGTGAGGGCCCTAGAGCGACGGAGGGCCTTTTGGTGGACCTTGCGTACACCAGACTGACAAGCTGAAAGATCTCATTCAACTTTACGATCTCATTTCATTGAAGACTTGATTTGCTGTGTTTAGACACTTAACTTAATTGTACTACCATTTGCTCAAATTTCATTTCACATTCACATCAATGCGCCACAATTATAAACATAGTGGTCAAAAAATATTTTAATGTTGAATAGATATTTTTATTTTAAATAGCTGCAGCAACTAGAAACCACAATAATTCATGCATGTTTGAAAATATTATATGAATATTTGCATAAAATAATATGGAAAAATATTGAAAACCATAATGAATAAAATATTCATAACGCTAGGTGTCAATTGAAAATGTTAATGCTTTGACGCCTTTGCGTTTTAGCAAATATTTTGTGCAATTATAATGAGGCATATCTTTAACAAATATAGCAATAAAGTCCGAGCAACAAACAAAAAGGGAAGGCAAACGGCAATATAATGGCCCACATTATTCAATAAATCCATATGTCCAAAGGTATTCGGGAGTAGATTACGTATATGGTCAGGAAGTAGGAATAGGCTTTATAATTTATTGATAACGGAAGGGAGCGGACCCTCCACCATTACCCCAAAAACACCACCCAACATCAAAAGTGGACCGTTAAGGACAATATGGGTATCAAATGAAAAGTATGCGGGAGTAAATAACGAATCTGGCATACAAATTCATGTCGAAGTATAGGGGTCACCCCACTCCCACAAAACCGCCCGTAATGGGGACATTAGCCAATCGCGGATAAATGGGGCTCGGTTTGTTTATTCCGTATAGATTGAAAAATGGCAAAACCGATTTTCTCGAAATTTTCGCATATTGTGAAGGTTCGTCTGGAAGCAAACATAGGCTTTATATTTTTTCGATATCGGAGGGGGGACGGACCCTCCCCCTTATGCCAAAAACACAACCCAAAATCAAAAGTGAACCGATCGGGACAATATAGGTATCAAATGAAAAATATTGGAGAGTAGAATACGAACATGGTATTAAAATTTGAGTCTAAGTACTCATCGGGGCCGCCCCAACCCCAAACAGAAATATTGGACGGTAATTTCAATATGGGGCTTCAATGGAATGGCAGATAAAATCAGAACAAAGTATAGGGGGTCACGCCACCCCTCAAAAACCCTATTAGAACCATTATGACTACATGATACTTGGCTGAACCTATTTGCTTAAAATTTTCATAGATTGTCTAAGTTTGTCTGGAGGGAAACATAGGCTTTAAAATTTTTCGATATCGGGTGGAGGCGGACCCTTGCCCTTACCCCAAAAACTCCACCCATATCCAAAAGTGATCCGATGGGCACAATAAGGGTATTAAAAGAAAGGTATTGGAGACCAGTAAACGAATGTGTAATTTAAAATTTGGGTCCAATTACCCCCCAATCCCAAAACTCCTCTAAACAGGTGTATTCGAAGTTCATGTCAATATGGGACTCAAATGAAAAGTATTAGGCAGTAGATTACAAATATGGCATAAAACATAAATTCCAAGTAATGGGAGCTCGCCCACCACCAAATACCCCCAAAGAGGCATATTAGCCGACCACGGCTATATGGGACTCAAATAAAAGCTATTTGGGAGTAGATTACGAATATGACATTAACATTTGCGTCCAAGTCTAGATGGCGCTTTTTCTCTTAAAGATACGTCAAATGGGTAATGTGACCCATTATGTCAAAATGGGACTAAAATGAAAGGTATTTGAGAGTAGAAAACGAATTTGATATCCAATTTTAGAGCAAAGTGTCTTGGGTGGGGTGTGCACTAAGAGCTTTATTCAGTTTTTATGCTCACCACCATAGGATGGGGGAATACTTATCTAGTCATTTCGCTTTTAATTCCTCATAATATTCGTCTATGACCCCATAAAGTATATCTTTATATATTCTTGACCGTCTCGACGTTCTGAGTCCATCCAGCCATGTCCGTCCGTGTGTCGAAACCACATTAGCGGTCGAACGCGTAAAGCTAGCCGCTTGAAATTTTGCACAGATATTCATTATTGATGTAGGTCATTGGGGATTACAAATAGGCCATATCGGTTCAGATTTAAATATAGCTGCCATATAAACCGATCTTTTGTTTTGACTTCTTGAGATCTTAAAAGCCTCAATTTTCTGCATGTAGTGGTATAATCCAACTCGGTTTTTAAAATTTTTTTTTTTGGCTTAAAATTTGGTAATAGCTTCGTCCTCTCACGATCTGGATCACCCATAGGATTTTCGCCGTCCTATCAATCGTTTCGCTGTTCCACAGTGTAAAATGCGCATTCGTCGCCCACTCCCTTAACTCGTACTGCGTCGACCCGAAAATCTTCGGGTTTACCGAGTTCATTGAAGGCAGTCCTCTGGCCTTCACCGCCAACTCGTCTGCCCTTTCATTTCCCCTTACTCCGTTTTGGCCCGGCACCCAAACGATGTGGATTTTGCCATCCTCAGAGAAGGCGTTAATCTCCTTCTTTCACTGCAAGACTGTTCGTGACCCTACCTGCCTGGTTGTTATTGCCATTATGACAATATTACTATCGATAAAGATGTTCACACTCGACGTCCTCGCGTTAGCATCACACCACTTCCCGAATTCCTTGATAGCCCAGATCTCCGCCTGCAGGACCGTATTATGGTCAATCAGTCTAAAACACATCTCAGTACCTGTGTTCTCGATGTAAACCCCCAGGCCTACTCTGTCCTTTTGCTTTAAACCATCCATGTAACATGATCTTCCAGATGGCAATACTAGGGATCCGTCAATCCAATACTGTGCCGATGGCAGCAGTGCCTCGCACTCGACTTCAAGGTTCATCTAAGGTATCCGATCGGAAACCTCTACCCATCCTTCCAGGTTTCCTATCGTCGCCTCGATTATACGGCGATGGTATGAGCTACTCCCATCCTCATACTTAATCTGTATGTCAAAGGATCGGATATCCAGAATAGTCTCCAGTGCCCTAGTGGGCGAGGTCCTCATCGCTCCACCTATGCCAAGACAACATGTTCTCTGAACCTATTGTATGGTCCTTATGTTGCACTTTTTATCCATAGCAGTGCACCAAACTATGCATTTGATGCATTTTTCTGAGTTTTGAAACTTTCTGCGTTGTGCGGTGCTTTGCCATGTAAAAACTGCGCACACGGCTATGAAAAGTAGGCCCCCTATCATTGAACTTAAACTCGAATCGGACATCACTCGGTGATATGTGAGAAGTTTGCCCATGTTCCTTAATGGGCAATTTTCAAATTTTGCTATCGAAATGCCGTCTTTAGTTTATGCCCCATACTGTGGTGATGAGTATAAAAACTGTTTCATTATAACTGAGTTAGCTCACTTTTCCATAATACGACTCACACATGCAATAGATGTGCTTTGATTTATCAATGACAATTACTTAGCAAATATGATATATGGATGTCATTAAAGTGATGTTCAGTTTTCGAAATTAAATATTGTCCATGTAATGAACACGATATGAAGTTTGTCAACTTAATTACTTTGCAACACAATAGTGCTACAGTACACTATGCTCAACTATTGTCACTTGGAACAACCACATTGCCAGTGGATGGACCCCTCAGAATAAGTATAATTCCCAATGCCATCAAGGGAACCATGATAGTTGTGCGCTGTTGTTACTGCATTTTATTATCCTTGTGGAACCTGAGAACAGCCACATAAGTATTGTACTGAGATCTAATCGGCCATTCTCGCACACACACACACACACACACATATATAGAGAGATGGAAATGAATGTTGATATGACAGTGCAAGGCAGTAGGAAGTATGGGGTTTGGTAGGCCTTGGTAAGTTTTTGTTAGTGATATTAAAACAGTGTTCCAATAGGAAAGGCCTTTAAGTTGAAGACCAATAAAACCAAGGGAAAAACGTTAGTAGAATATCTTTCATTGAAATTGCGTTTATTGAAAGACCTCAGCATTTCGGTAAGACATGGTCTCGTGACAGTGAAGCTACCAAAGCTATAATCATTCATAATTTATAAAGCAACTCTAGATAGATCTTCATTGGAAATGTGTAAGAAATGAGTTTATAATCCTTAGGTAAGGTTAGGTTTAGTTAGATTGAAAAGAGGGTGCGGATATCAATCCGCCCCATGCTACTATGAGCAAAATATTGTTTGCTAAACATAAGACACATCTGCAATGCCATTGAAACTTTCAATGCTTTAATCAGCCATAATTCATGAAAATGAGTCATAGAAAATGTGTCATAAATGAGTTTATAGCGCAAATAATCAAGTTATGATCCGAATTGAATTTTGGAGACCATAGTGGAAGTCATTGTGTAAAATTTCAATTCGGATAAGAATTGCGCCCTTTGGGGGTCAATGAACTAAAATCGAGAAAACGGTTTATATGGGAGCTGTACCAGGCTAAAGACTGATTCAGACCTTATTCGACACGTATATTGAAGGTCATGGGAAAAGCCGTTGAACAAAATTTCAGCTAAATCGGATAAGCATTGCTCCCTCTAGAGGTTGCTATATCACGTTATGGGAGCTATATAAGGTTACCGATTTAGACCATACTTGCCATAGTTGTTGCGAGACACAACACTTCATGCAAAATTTCAGCCAAATTGGATAATAATTGCGCCGTCTAAAGGCTCAAGAAGTCAAGATCCCAAATCGGTTTATATGGGAACTACAATATATCAGGTGATGAACCGATTTGAACCATTCTTGGCACAGTTGTTTTAATGTCAGCCAAATCGGATTAGATTTGCGACTCCTAATGTCTCAAGAAAACAAGATCCAAGATCGGTTTGTATGGCATCTATACCAAAGCAATTACCGATATAGCAAATTTAGATCTTAACCGACATACGCTATTCGAAAGTTTGTGTGTAAAATTTCATGAGCCTAGCAATACTCCTTCGAATGGTAGCGTGCTTTCCACAGAAAGAAGGACAGAGGGACGGACGGAGGGACGGACGGAGGGACGGACGGAGGGACGGATATGGCTAGATCGACTTAAAATGTCATGGCGATCAAGAATATATACACATTTTGGGATCTTAGACGAACATTTCGAGGTGTTACAAAAATTTATATACCCCCATCCTATGGTGGAGGGTATAAAAAGGAGATAAACACCTTTTCTGATGATGGTACAAAACGCGTTGTTTGTGTACCGGGTCAAAGAGTAGTAAGGGAGCAATGAGCGAGCAGACATTTTGCTCGTAAAGGCCCGTAGACTGTCGTCAATAATCATTGTTCACCCGAAGCCTTTCCGGGCTACGAAGTCCTGGTTATGGGCGTGAGCGACAAACGAACAGATAATACTGTGGAAAGGCCAAACGATTGGGAGGAGGAAAAAAAATATTATGGGAAGATCCGGATAATCAAAAGTCTAGGTTATTACTCAAAGGATGTCCGTTTGTCTGTTCAAAGCACGTAAACTTTCGAAGGAGTAAATCTAAGCGCTCGAAATTTTGCGCAAATACTTCTTATTAGTGTAGCTCGGTTATGCTTTGCAACAATGCCAAGTATGGTCCAAATAGATTCATAACCTGATATGGCTCCCATGTAAAATGATCTCCCGAGCATAATTTTTGAGCCTATAGAGGGCGCAATTCTTATCCGATTTAGCTTAAATTTTGCACAACGACTTTTCCTATGACCTTCAACATGCGTGCTATATGTTGTCTTAATCGGTCTATAATCGGATATAGCCCCAAATAAACCCATTTCCGGATTAGAATTCTTCATCCCCATATGGCGCAATTCTTATCCCACTTGTCTGAAATTTTGCACGTGGTATTGTGATAAAACTTCATATAACTGTGTCAAGTAGGGTTCATAACCTGATAGAGCTGCCATATAAAGTGATCTCCCGATTAGACTTCTTGAGCGTCTAGAAGGCGCAATTCTTATCTGATTTTGCTAAAATAACCTGATATAACTGCCATATAAACCAATCTTCCGATTCGAGTTTTTGTGCCTCTAGAGGGCTCAATTCTTATAAATTTTTGGTGGAAATTTGGGATTTGCCGTCTTGGTATGACTTCCAATAACTCTCCCAAGTATGGTCTTAGACAGTCCATAACCTGATGTAGCTGCCATATAAACCCATTTCCCGATTTGACTTCTTGAGCCATGTATGGTCGGTTCATATCTTGGCATAGCTGCCATATAAGACGACCCCACAATATGACTTTCTGAGCCTCTGGAGGGTGTAATTATTACTTGATTTGCCTAAAATTTGGAGTTGATTTTTCTATGACTTCTAACAACCATGACAAGTACGATGCATATCGGCCAATAGCTTGATATAGCCCATATATATTTGAAAAAGTCATTCATAAAACATGACAAATTCGATCCATGGTAGAGGGTATATAAGACTCGGCCCTGCCGAACTTAGCACGCTTTTACTTGTAACGCTCCATTACTGTGCGTGACCTTACCGTGCTGGTTATTGGCCTGATGTACACACTCAACGTTCTCGCGTTAACACCAAACTACCTCAAGCATTCTATGATCGCCTGATGGACATAATATGGTCAGGCAGTCAGAAACAGATCTCAGTTCCTGGAGTCTCAATGTAGACCCCCAGACACACTTTGTCCTCTAGCCATCGGTGTAGCAAAAAATTCCTGAAGGCAATATCAGACTTCCGCCAATCCAAAACAATGCCGCTGGCAACAGTGCCTAGCACTTTACCTCAAGTGCCGTCTCAGATATCCTATCGGAAACCTCTTTCATTCCTTCGAGATTTCCTATCGTCGCTTCGCCTATACCTTGATGGTGTGTATTGTTTCTATCTTCTATCCATTTCTCCATCGCCTTATGTCTCAAAGCCGTAGTGGCTGCCTCACACTTAGTCTTTATGGCAGTTTACTGTCCGTAAAAATCTTCACATTCGGCAACCTCGTGTTAACACCTCACCACCTTACGCATTCCGAGATTGCCGAAATATCCGTCTGCAGGAACTATTATGGGCAGGCAGTTAGAAACAGATCTCAGACCCTGGGTTCTCAATGTAGACCCCCAGGCGCACTCTATTATCTAGCCATCCATTTGGCATGAACTTTCAGATGGCAATTCCATAGTTCCGTCCAAGTATTCGCCGCTGTCAGCAGTGCCTCGCACTCGTGTCCTCAACTATCGTCTCAGGTATTCGATCGGAAACCTCGCCCATGCCATTCAGGTTCCCAATCGTTGCATCGATTGTAATGCGATGTTATGCCCTACTATTCTCTATCCATTCTCCCATCGCCTTTTGTCTAATAGCTGAAGTGGCTGCCTCACACTTAATAGAATAGAATAGTCAGCAGTGCCCTTGTGGGGGTGGTTCTTATCGCCTATCCGTCTACGCCAAGGCAACATGTCCTCTGAACCTGTTGTATTATCCTTATGTTTCACTTTTCTCCATAGCAGTCCACCAAACCACTGAGGCGTAAGTAAGTATTGGTCTAATAATGTTCCTGTAGAACCAGTGAACTATTCTCGGATTCAGACCCCATTTCAAGCTTACGACTTGTCTTCGTATTGCCCAACATCTGTGAACCCTCTCGGTATTCTCCCGAATGAGACATTTCCAGCTCAGTTTTTTTTTCCAAGATCAGATCGTCACCCCCTAAAAGTATTGTAGCATTTTCTGTGTAGCAGAGAGGTTAAAATCCCTCCTGAATTAGCATCCGTAATAGGTTATCTATAGTGGTCACTCATGGGAGTTAGAGATAAAATGCCACCCTGTGGCTTGCCCTGTGCCACTTTCTCCCTTATATTGATGTCATGGGATCCACAATTCATCCACCTGTTCCTTAGCATATGATTTATGCAGTCTCTTAGAACCCGGTTCGCCCAGTTCTGATCTAGGGATAGGATCAGTGTGTCGGTATGCACATTGTTAAAAGCCCCCTCGATGTCAATGTATACCACCAAAGTGTACGTCTTGGCATCGGGATTCATTGGCATAAAGATTCTTCATTTTTATGCACAACCTCTTGCGAGTCAGTCCCCACCGAACTTTCCATGACATAGACATACTGTTTATATTTAAACTGCTCGCTGCATGTAAGGTTAGATTAGGTTGAAAAGAGGGTGAAAATATTAATCCGCTCCGTGCCACTATGGACATACACCTAGCTATAGTACAGCATAACTATACTGACCTCCTTCTAGCTTCCTTTCAGTAATAGCCTCTTCTTCTCACGATCTGGATCCCCCCATAGGATTTTCGCCGTCCTACCGACCGTTTCGCTGTTCCACAATGTTGCATGCACATTCGTCGCCCACTCCCTTAACTCGGACTGCGTCGACCCGAAAGCCTTCGGGTTAACCAAGTTTATTGATGGCAGCCCTCTGGCCTTCACCGCCAAATCGTCTGCCCTTTCATTTCCCCTTACTCCGTTATGGCCCGGCACCCAAACGATGCGGATTTTCCCATCCTCAGAGACGGCGTTAATCTCCTTCTGACACTGCAAGACTGCCCTTATGCCAATTTTACTGTCGGTAAAGATGTTCACACTCGACGTCCTCGCGTTAGCACCACACCACTTCACGCATGCCGTGATCGCCCGGATCTCCGCCTGCAGGACCGTATTATGGTCAGGCAGCCTAAAACAGATGTCAGTCACTGGGTTTTCAATGTAAACCCCCAGGCCCACTCTGTCCTTTAGCTTTGATCCATCCGTGTAACATGATCTTCCAGATGGCAATACTAGGGTTGCGTCAATCCAAGACTTTGCCGATGGCAGCAGTGCGTCACACTCGACTAGAAGTTTCATCTCAGGTATCCGATCGGAAACCTCTCCCCTTCCTTCCAGGTTTCCTATCGTCGCCTCGATTATACCGCGATGGTATGAGCTGCTCCCATCCTCAATCCATTCTCACATCGCCTTAAGTCTCATAGTCATAGTGGCTGCCTTACATTTAATCTTTATGTCAATGGCTCGTATATCTAGAGTAGTTTCCAGTGCCCTAGAGGGCGTGGTCCTCATCGCTCCGTCTATGCCAAGACAACATTTTCTCTGAACCTGTTGTATGGTCCTTATGGTTGCACTTTTTCTCCATAGCAGTCCCCCAAACTACTGAGGCGTAAGGAAGTATTGGTCTAATCACGCTCCTGTAGAGCCAGTGGACTATCCTAGGATTCAGGCCCCATTTCGAGCCTACGGCCCGTCTACATAGTGCCCAACTTCCGTGAGCCTTCTCAGTAAGCTCCTGAATGTGACACTTCCAATTCAGTTTCCTGTCCAAGATCACACCTAAGTATTTGAGCTTGTCAGATATCGAAATCGTCTTATTGAGGAAACGTGGTGCGTTAAATTGCTGCATGTGGTACTCCATATCATGGTATCCACAATACGTTCCTTGGTTTTGAGTAGAAGCAATGTAAGGCTTATTTTATAAAGCTTAGTAGCTTACTTTTAATGCTTCTAGAGGCCTAATATAAATCCCTTTGATACCATATTTCTGCCTCTGGAAAATTTTTCGCACAATACAACTGTGGGACATAAGCTCAGGGACACTTTTGCCGCATAGTTACAGCATTAAGGCATGCCAATGCCACGAGACTCGTTATTGTGGTAAATGTGCTATAGTGTAGTGTAATTGTCATTAAAATTGCATTTGCAATCCCAAATGGAGATGAAACATGTTTCCATCGTAGTGTGTAATCGAAATTACGGCAAGGCCTATTGTTTAAAAGAAAAAAGAACTGAAGCATGACGTCAACATTGATTTTTCTTTTAGTTTATCAACCAAACTCTTTAGAAAATTTAATTAGAAGAAGAAAGGATATCCAACTTTTGCCATATTTAAAAAGGTTTTAACGACGAATACAGTTCCTCTCACAAATTTGTCCTGCCCTATTATAAATTATTTGTTATTTGTATTCTTTCATCGGTATTCGCAAAGATTAATGTATTGGGTTGCCCAAAAAGTAATTGCGGATTTTTTAAAAGAAAGTAAATGCATTTTTAATAAAACTTAGAATGAACTTTAATCAAATATACTTTTTTTACACTTTTTTTCTAAAGCAAGCTAAAAGTAACAGCTGATAACTAACAGAAGAAAGAATGCAATTACAGAGTCACAAGCTGTGAAAAAAGTTTGTCAACGCCGACTATATGAAAAATCCGCAATTACTTTTTGGGCAACCCAATAGATTTATGAATTAGACCCTTTATTTTTGGGGTTTGAGATATTCAATAGTTTATATTCTGGTAGCTTAAGGTTTTATATAGCGTGTGCTGCAACCGATCTGCAGAGTATGTGCTTATCGTGAGAAGCAGTGGTTAAAGACCACATAGGTACTCTCTCGGAGCATGAGGCTTCAGTTGAAGCCTGGTTAAGTACTCCCTGGGATTGGGATTTGTTTAACCAGTGGGAAGGTTTTGGCAATGCCCACGTGTGGAGTCGAGGGCTGCCTTGTCACTAGGTCAAGGACTATAGTATATTCTCCGTAGAGCAATAGTAAATACTGGTAAGAGTGTAGTGGACTTGATGTGATCGCGGTCATGAGGATGACATGGACCGTGGTGACTAGTGGCCTGCGTAAGCACATCAGTAGAAAGAACACACTTTAAAAAGCAACTAGGCAACTTTAACAATATCAACATTATATCTTAAACCGAATTACCACTTGTTTGAAAGATGCACTTGCCACCTGTGAAAACATGAAGACTTACTTCTTTATGTCAAACTGTTGCAATTTTATAGAAACCAACAAAAATGTTTGCGTTTCCATAAGGAAACCCCAGGGTGATCCGGGTTAAACTGACTGTATAAAATGTGAATCTTATCTTGCTTTACCTTCCATGATAGTATGGGCGTGTACTCGTTTCGTCATCCTGTAAGTCGATTTAGACATGTTCTAAGGCGATTTAGACAGGAAACCATTAAGTTTTAGAAAATTAGCCTTACTCCCTTTCTACTTCAAACCCCGGAACGCATTGACGATACCACAATAAAGAGATGATCATCCACCAAACTACTCAAATACAAACAGCATGACTACATCAAAGGAAGGTCGGTGAAAACTGCACTGCACGAGGTTGTTGTCACGTACCCCCATAGGAGGTCGCTCCACCTTTTCTCTGGAGTGGCAATAGATGCTGGCGGGCGCTGGCTGCTGGCGGTTGAGCTCCGGCTATGGCTCAGTGGATGGGGCGCGGTTCTTTGCCAACACCTATTGCCAAAAAGGAGGCACAAAAAAAAAACTAAAATCAACCAGCTTGTGGATGGACAAATACAGCGGGTACGCAAACACTTGAAATTAAACACACAGGAAAAATGTCTTTATCGGTTCGCTGGCATGCCGGTCTTCCATGGCATGCCTCGGCCTAACCCTCCCCAAACCATGGTACTCCCGTGGCCCACTAAATCGGAGTACCCCAAAAGCTTACTCACCTGTTCATTACACCATTCCTTCCCCTTTCTTTAGTCTTCTATCCCTTCATGGGAAAGAAAAAAAAGAAAAGAAAAAAAATATTTCATTCTAACATTCGTACAAAATTCGGCACTGCTTTATTTGGAGGTCACAACCTCCCTGATACTCTCAATTTTGACATTTATAACTAAACTTGTAATGACCAAAGAAAAGGTAGTTAAGAAATTAAAATTCAAGTTATCAAGACTAACAAATTTTTCGTAAAACATTTACTTTAAGCAAAAACAGTAGTTTGGATCAAAATTAGCAAAAATAAATCCGTCGAGAGTCAACCGTCTGTATGCCTGTCTGTTTATGGTCAGAGAAACTTTTTGGACTACCTTATGGACACTGGGGTATGCGACAGCGTCTAGGTCCCTCGGTGGAGTAGCGACAGGAGTTGTGGATATGCCAATTGCAGCAGCTGAAGTCTTTTATACGTGTGGCAGTGGAGGTGGAGGAGTCTTGACTTTCGCTTTTATTTTTAGACTTAAGTTTTTAGCTTTAAACTTTACATTACATGCTTTGACTTTTTTTCTATTTCTTTTCAGTGTTTTCTTCTTTACTAAATGTTTCCTTTTCTTTAACAGGTTTTTTTTCAGCTTAACTTTCTTTAAGCTTTCCGATTTCATTTATTATTTTATTTTTCAAGTTATTTTAAATTATTGTAAAGTTTTCATAGATATATATATATATATATATACACATATACCGTTTTTAGAATTTTGCCTTATATTTGTAACATTTTCTATAGCTTTAAGATGTTCACTAAAACTTTACATTTGTTTTAAATTATTTCTTTAGTTTTCACCACTTTGTTTATTCTGTGACACCGCTCAATAAACACATTAAATTTTTCTTTTGTTAATTCACTTGTGTTTAATTTTTTTATATTTACTGATGGCTCCACCTCCGTTTGCTGCCAAGATCCAATCGAAAAAAGAACTTGTCATCCTCCACATACTGACCATCATGGTTCCCCCAAGCCATCCTGTCCCCCGAGGAACCATCATGAAATTTGCTTTTCCAAAATAGCAAAAACAAAAAACATATGTTTCTTTGAAGTGTCGTTGTAGTGGTCACATTTGTATGTGGAGGTAACATATGGTGGTAGCGCAGGGTTGTATTCCCTAGTTGCCATAAAAACGTGACTGTTCAAAACCAGATGTCGCTCTACTCCAATCAGACATAGGGTGACACGCTACATTGTGCATAAAATAGAAGAATCCTTCGAAGCCAAGACGTACGCATTGATATCGAGGAGGCTTTTAACAATGTGTGAACCAAAGCAATGATCCAATCCTTAGATCAGTACCGAATCGACCAGCTCCTTAGACTAGATAAACCATATGCTAAGGAACAGGTGGATAAATTGTGAGTCTCATGACAAGAGAGAAATTGGCACAGGGTATGCCACAGTGGACATTTTTTCGCCACTCCTATGGGTGACCACTATAAATAACCTATCACGGATGCAGACTGAAGAGGGATTTGAACCCGTCTGACATGCAGACGATGTTATAATACTTCTAATACGAAAGGATCTGAATCCGCTAAGTAGAAGTGTCGAAAAGGGTCTCGGAGATGGCATACGACTGGGCTACACCTACGGGTCTCAATGTAAACCCATATAAGATTGAAATCTGCACGAAAAAGGCGAAGGTGGTCCAATTTGATGCACCACGTTTCCACAACAAGACGATTTCGATGTCAGACAAGGTCAAATGATTGGGTGTGATCTTGGAAAGGAGGCTCTGAAGGCTCCCAGATGTTGAGCACTATGTAGACGGGCCGTAGGCTCGAAATGGGGCCTGAATCCGAGAATAGTACATTGACTCCACAGGAGCATGATTGGACGGCTACTTACTTACGCCTCGGTAATATAAGATAATATAACAGAATTAGATAATATATTGTCTTGGCATAGGCGGGGCGATAAGGTCCGTGCCCACTAGGGCGCCGGAGCCACACAGATTAAGTGTGAGGCAGCCACTGCGGCTATGAGACTTAATGTCATAACATCGTGGCATAATCGAGTCGAAGATAGGAAACCTGGAAGAAATGGAAGATGTCTGAAGGAATTGGGATACCTGAGACGACACTTGAGGTCGAGTGAGAGGCACTGATGCCAGCGGCAAATACTTAGATTGACGTAACTCTGGAATTGTAATCTGGAAGATCATGCTTCCTGGATGGATCAAAGATAGAGGATAGATTGAGCCTGGGGGTCTACATTGAGAACCCAAGGACTGACATCTGTTTTCAATTGCTTCCCCATAATACGGTCCTGAAGGCGGGGATACGGATGATCACAGAATGCGTGAGGTGACAGGACAGTAAACTGCCATACAGATGAAGTATGAAACAGACACTGCGGCTATAAGGCAAAAGGCGATGGAAGAATGGATAGAGAATAGGAGCAGGTCATACCATCGCGATATAGTCGAGGAGACGTTAGATAACCTGGAAGGAATGGAAGAAGTTTTCATTGGAATAACTGAGACGATACTTGAGATCGAGTCCGAGACACTGCTGCCAACACTAATTACTTGGATTAAGGGAACTCTGGATTTTGTAATCTGAAATTCATGCTAAACCCATGGATCAAAGCTAGAGGACAGAGTGTATCTGGGGGCTTTCATTGAAAAACCAGGGATTGAGATCTATTTCCGACTGCCTGGCCATAATAGGTACAGCAGGCGGAAATCCGGGCGATCGCTCAATGCGTGAGGTGGTGTGGCGTTAGCGCAAGGACACCGAGTGAGCCGAGTACAGTCCAAGAACAACCAGGACAGTAATGTCACGAACAGTCTTGGAGTGTAAGAAGGTGATAATCCCCTTCTCTTAGGATGGCACAATCCGCACTGTTTGGGTACTGGGCCAAAGCATGGTAAGAGGAGAATGAAGGAGCAGACTCTTGGTTAACCGAAGCCTTTTGGGGCAACGAAGTCCCAGTTGAGGGCTTGGGCGATGAACGGGCATGAAAGATTGTGAAATAACGAAACGGTTAATAGGTCGATGAAAATTCCATGGCAAGTTCCTGATCGTGAGAAGAAGAGGCTATTACTGAGAGAAAGTAAGAAGAAGGTCAGTATAGCTTTTAGTATCATAACGGCACCTATGGGACTACGAGCTCACTTATCTGGAATAGCTGCGGCAAGTTATTGCATGTGTAGGACATGTGGGGAAGATGGTGAGATGTTTAAGCATTTCCTATGTCATTGCTCGGCTTTCAAGGCTAACAGACACTGTCACTTTTATGGAGACACAATACCAGACGTGAATCGACTTAGGTGCCGATGTTTTGATGTAGCTGCCATATAAACCGATCTTCCAATTTAACTTCTTGAGCTTCTAGATTTTGGCTGTTAGGTATGACTTCGTACAATTGTGCCAATTATGGTCTAAATCAATCTATGGCCTGATATAGCCAACTTGACTTAAAACTTCGAAATTTTGATCTGCGCCACCGCAGTGTTTATAGTCTAGATTGTCTCTACATTCTGAGTCGAACTATCCATGTCCGGCCGTCCGTTCCTACATCTTTCGAAATCACGATAGCGGGCTATCAGCGAAATCGGATAAAAAATAAAGCTCCTAAGGGCTTCAGACCCTTTATCGGGACATCGGTCTATGTGGGAGCTATATCTAAATAAAGTCCAATGAAAACCATATTTAGGTCGGATATCGGGTCGCTAAAAATAACTCTTTGTTCCAAATTTCAGCGAAGTCGGATTTGAAATTAAGCTTTTATTGGCTTTGGACCCCATATCTCCAGATCGGTCTATATGAGAGCTACATTCCAATTTGAACCATATTCGGGTCCGATGTTGGGACCCAAATTAGGCCCAGCCGAACTTAGCATGCTTTTACTTGTTTTGCCTGCCACACACACACACATGTCAGATGTTATATAGCCTCCTCTTCGTCAAAGTCCTTGCAGCTTCTGCTGAAATCGTTACTTGCAAACTTTAGCCTGTCAGCATGTTTTCCAATCAGACAGTGCACGAGGTGTTTTCTTATGCGTTGATATTATTGGTGAATTTCAAAGAAATTCCCTCAGATTTAGATATAGCTCCCATATAAACCGATCTCCCGATTTGACTTTTTGAGACCTTGGAAGCCGCAAGTTTTGTCCGGTTTGGCCGAAATTTTGCATGTAGTTTTCTGTTATGACTTTCAATTCCTGTGTCGACTATGGTCCAAATCGGTTTATAACCTGATATAGCTCCCATATAAACCGATCTCCCAAATTGACTTCTTGAGCCCCTGCAAGCCGCAATTTTTGTTCGATTTGGCTGAAAATTTGCAAGTATTGTTCTGTTATAACTTCCAACAACTGCGCCAAGTAAGATCCACATCGGCCTATAACCTGATATAGCTCCCATACAATCTGTTCCCTGATTTGAATTCTTGAGCCCCTGGAAGCCGCAATTTTCGCCCGATTTGGCTGAAGTTTTGCATGATGTGTTCTGTTATGACTTTTAAAAACTGTGCCAAGTACTGTACAAATCGATTGCCCGATTTGATTTCCTGAGCCCTTACAAGCCGCAATTTTAGTCCGATTAGGCTAAAAATTTGCATGCGATGTTCTGTTATGACCTTCAACAACTGTGTTAGGCATGTTCCAAATCGGTCTATAACCTCATATAGCTCCCATATAAATCGATCTCCCAATTTGACTTCTTGAGCCCCCGGAAGCCGCAATTTTTATCCGATTTGACAGAAATTTTGCATGTAGTGTTCTGTTATGACCAACAACTGTGCCAAGTACCGTACAAATCGGTCTATAACCTGATATAGCTCCCATATAAATCGATCTGCCGATTTGACTTCTTGAGCCCTTACAAGCCGCAATTGTTGTCCGATTTGGCTGAAATCGAACATCTAGTGTTTTGTTATGATTTCCAACAACTGTGCCAAGTACGGTCTAAATCGATCTTTAACCTAATATAGCTCCCATATAAACCTATCTCCCGATTTGATTTCTTGAGTCCTTACAAGCCGCAATTTTTGTCCAATTAGGCTGAAATTTTGCATGCGAAGTTCTGATACGACTTCCAACAACTGTGCGAAATGTGTCCAAATTCAGTCTATAACCTGATATAGCTCCCATGAAAACCGATCTCTCGATCATTGTTGTTCGGTTCCTAGATGCTTTAGTTTTAGCTGGTCTGACAGTAGTTTGATATGTAGAATAAAATTATGCCCTACAACAAAAATTATTTTGTATAAATTTTTAGCAGAATCTGTGGTGTCCCAAGATTCGACCTGACCGAACCTAGCACGCTTTTACTTGTTTCTCTCTATAATTATTCAAATTGAAATAATTCCTAAATATTGACAAAATCAAGTTCTATACTTAAAAAAAAGCGCACCAACAACTTTGAAATACGAGTATGCATTTAATGAAGTTGTTTGATTTTGGCCAAGGTTGGTTGTAGTTGTAACCATGGCGATGGTATGCTGTAAATAAAATATCCATAAATCTCTTCGGCAAAGTTGCATTCCGGTTTAATTCATTATGAAAAGTGGTCGAGTGCGATAACAAAATGTATAACAAATTATCGCTTCTGGGCTCATTCATCATCTCTATCTGTAAATTTCATCTAGGCGAACGTAGTATGTGAATGCATGAGGCAGCCACACACACACACACACATCGATAGATATGGCCTAGAATTCTACCAAATGCTTATTGTACTGAGCGCTGTGGCTGCAGCACATGGCGAATTTCCATTCTCTTTTACTATAGGACTAACGTGGTTCGTTGGTTTTTCACATTATAACTGCAACGATGTGGAACAGTCAACTCAAGAACACACACACACACACACACATACACACATACTCATACTGGCATAGATTTACTCAACATGCGCCCAGAATGCGACTTTTAGGTTTGGAGTGTATTTCATTTTATCCATTTCCATAATTCAATTAAGTGACATGGACGATAAATGGATTACTTGTTCTGATAACGATGAAAACATATTGATTTTGATATCCCACATCGCAACACTTGACAAGGCAACTGAGCTAAATCTATGACAGTTATTTTTTTCTTTTGTTGCTAGAATAGAAAACTCATATGATTTGTGGTTTATTTAAGTAGGCTAATATAGAGATGAATGAATAATAATTGAAATCCATATTGGTATAATTGTACTCAGTTTTGTAGAGCAGAATATATTTGCGGACTTAAAGCTAATAATAAAGAATATATGACCAATCATTTCATTGCTTTGTCGCATTAATCAAATCAGCACTTTGTCATGACCCTTGGGTCCATTCGGCGATTACAAATATAAGGTTTGCGGCCAGACACATGGTTCTGGGTACACAAATGATCAGACTTAAAGTCACTTGGTATTTGTATTTATCCATTTTGTTTGTAAAACATTATCTGTACCTCAATTCATATATTTGTACGAGGGTTGCCTTTTATATTTCGGGATTAGAGAACAACAAGTAAAAACGTGTTAAGGTCCAGGCCGAACTATGGATACCCACCATCTAGGGCAAACCACCTTTTTGTCATAATCCGTTGAAAAATGTGTAATTTATGCCCCCATATTAGCTTTATAGAAAAACGATCCGATTTGGACCAAATTCTATACGGATTTTGTGGGGTCTAATAAGTACAAGTCATTGTTCAATTTTATACAACAAAATATAGGTCATTTTGGTAGCCATATGCAAATAGAGAACGATCATAAGCAAATAGACAACTTTCTGAATCATATACGACACGGAAAGCCTAACATAAGTCACTGTCAAATTTAAGCGAAATCGGATGATAAATGCGCCTTTTATTAACCCAAGAGTTTAAATCGAAAGATCGGTCTATATGGCAGCTATATCAGTCTATACAGCAGCTATATTCAAATCTGGACCGATCTGTGTTAGATTCCGGGAAGATGTCGAGGGCCTAACACAACTCACCTACACAAATTCGGGCGACATCGGATAATAAATGTGGCTTTTATGGCCCTAAAACCCTAAATCGGGGGATCGGTCTATATGGCAGGTATATCCAAATCTGAAACGATCTGAGCCAAATTGACGAATGATGCCGAAGGGCCTAACACAACTCACTGTAACAAATTTCAGCACAATTGGATAATAAATGTGGCTTTTATGGGCCTAAGACTCTAAATCGGAGGATCGGTCTATATGGCAGCTATATCCAAATCTGAACCGATCTGAGCCAAATAGACGAAAGAAGTCCAAGGGCCTAACACAACTCACTGTCCCAAATTTCATCAAAATCGAATAATAAATGCGGCCTTTATGCACCAAAGGGCCTAAATCGGAGGATCGGTCTATATGGCAGCTATAACCAAATCTGGACCAATCTGGGCCAAATTGAAGAAGGATGTCGAAGGGCCTAACACAACTCACTATCCTAAATTTCGGCGAAATCAAACAATAAATGAGCTTTTATGGGCCTAAGACCCTAAATCGGAGGATCGGTCTATATGGCAGCTATATCCAAATCTAGACCGATCTGGGCCAAATTGCACAAGGATGTCGAACAGCCTAACACAACTTACAGATCCAAATTTCGGCGAAGTTGGATAATAATTGAGCCTTTTATAGGACCAAAACTTTAAAACGAGAGATCGGTCTATATGGCAGATATATATTCAAATTTGGCCGTTCTGAGCCAAATTACAAAAGGATGTCGAAGGGCCCAACGCAACTCACTGTACCAAATTTCAGCACAATCGGATAATAAATGTGGCTTCTATGGGCCTAACACTCCAAATCTGAGGATCGGTCTATATGGCAGCTATAACCAAATCTGGAACGATCTGAGCCAAATTGACGAAGGATGTCGAAGGGTCTAACGGAACTCACTGTCCCAAAATTTCATCAAAATCGGATAATAAATGTGGCTTTTATGGGCCTAAGACCCTAAATCGAAGGATCGGTCTATATGGCAGCTATATCCAAATCTGCACTGATTTGGGCCAAATTGAAGAAGAATGTTGAAGGGCCTAACATAAGTCACTATGTCAAATTTCAGCAAAATAGGATAATAAATGTGGAATTTATGGGCCTGAGACCCTAAATCGGAGGATCTGTCTATATGACAGCTGTATCCAAATCTGGACCGATTTGAGCTAAATTGACGAAGGATATCGGAAGGCCTAACACAACTCTCTGTCCCAAATTTCAGCAAAATTGGATAACAAATGTGACTTTTATGGGCCAAAGACCCTAAATCGGAGGATCGGTCTATATGGCAGCTATATCTAAATCTGGACCAAACTGGGCCAAATTGGCGAAGAATGTCGAAGGGCCTAACGCAACTCACTGTCCCAAATTTCAGCAAAATCGGATAATAAATGTGGCTTTTATGGGCCTAAGACCCTAAATCGGAGGATCGGTCTATAAGGGGGCTATATCAAGATATAATACGATATGGCTCATCTTCGAACTTAAACTGCTTATGGACAAAGAACGAGTCTGTGCCGATTTTCAGCTCAATAGCTCTATTTTTAAAGACTGTAGCGTGATTTCAACAGACAGACGGACAGCCGGAAGGACATGTCTAGATCGTCCTAGATCTTTATGCTGATCAAGAATATCAAGAATACTTCATAGGGTCGCAAATGGTATTTCGATGTGTTGCAAACGGAATGACAAAATGAATATACCCCCATCCTTCGGTGGGGGGTATAATAATCGCACGAAAATGTTCACGATTCAATTTCTTTTTTTTTTTTGCGAGATGAATCTTCTAAGTTACTGTAAACAGCACAATTAGCGCCCGTATGTCAAAACGTTCTGAGTACGTATATCTTCAAAACTATCAAGCTTTGCAATAGAGCTGTCAGTTGGCAGATTGCAACACAAAGTTTAGCCAATCCCGAAATATAGAAAGCAACCCCTCGTATATATACACTAGTGTTTGTTAATATGTGTGTGTGTATGTATATGCATAAATTTCGTTGAAATGCCACTGTGTGTCAGTGGACTATCATTAAAGGGAAATATAATGTTAACAGTTCAATGAACTTAATTGGAAAAATACGTAAAATGCATATTTGTTGATTTAAAGCATATACAAAAAGTTTAAAAGAACAACAACAAGAACAACAACAAAACAAATATCAAATGCAATAAATGTAAATTTCAAGTTGTAGTTGTAGTTGCAGCCAATCGACAAACACACACGCACACACACATCATATGATTCACACCGACATTTAAACAAATGAGTTGTAAAAATTATTATTATTGTTATTATTTGTATGACAGCAATTGTTGTTGTTGTGTTGTTGTTGTTATTATCATTATAGTCACTTGTGTTGCTCTCATTGTTTTTTACTGCTCGTTTTTTAGTCCAGTTGCACAATTATTAACTTTGATGCCCCAATCATTGGTATGGCAAAAATCTCTGCAATAACAAACATTTTACTTTACACACACGCACACGCACTCACACATTCACATAGTGAATGGGAATGTGAATACGAATATTTCCAATTGAATTCAGACTTGTATTGTAATTTGAATAAATTAAATAAATACTCACTCAATGCTTCTCTTTTGCCTCATAATTATTACAAATATTTTATTTATTTATTTTTTGTTTTTTTTTTTTTTTAACTCCTATAGAATGTGTGAAACACATGCGTACACTCACATGTAACATTCGCATATGCAGTAAGTGCCATGGTGGTAGTCTATGCTGTGCAAATTTCATTACAGTCCAAAGGTGTTGAACTGTAAAAATCACTTTCCAGTATACATTACGAAGTTTGTTTTTTTTTTCTTGCTACACAAACACTAGTGATGAGGGTATGGCTTATGATGATGTTGATAAGTTGGAGTAATGGTCCAAATTATATGATAGTATTTACGATCTTAAAAAGTGACTAGCTTGCCCGGTGTGCTTCGTTATTCGTTTTAATGAAGTTTTGGAAATAATATTTTTGTGAGCGGTTTAGAATGTGAGGACCCAAAGACAAACATATTCCGAGCCATTGATTCTTCCAGTTTACCATATTGGTTATCCACTATCAAATTCAGTGGTTTTGGGTACATAAATATACCCACCACCGAAGGATGTGGTATATTAATTCCGTTTACAATACATCGAAATATCGATTTCCGACCCTATAAAGTATATACATTCTTGATCCGTCCGTCTGTTGAAATCAGGCTTAACTTTTCTTTAATAGGCTATGACAGAATATTTGTTCCACTAGTTGAAACGTAGAATAGCGTTCCAAGCACCTCGATCTTCTGCGCTCATTCCAATATCTCTGACACCAAGTTTCAAGGTGTCTCCCACCCCTTGAAATTTCCATCGGGTTTTTGGTCTTCCCGGTTTGCGTGTACCACCGTGTTTGCCTTCAAAAGACTTCTTTGCTGGAGCTTCTTCGTCCACTCTGACAACCGCAGCCGTTGTATTTTGATGCGTGTAACTATGCTATCGTCGTCATACAGCTCATACAGCTCGTGGCTCATAGCTCGCCTATATTCTCCATTAACCCAAACTGGTCCATATATTTTTTACAAAGAATCTTTCTCTCAAATACTCCAAACACTGCCTCATCTGCTTTCACAAGTACCCATGCTTCAGAACCATATAACAGCACGGGTAGTATCAGTGTTTTGTATAGTGTAATCTTCGTCTGTCGAGAGGTGGCCTTGTTTCTAAACTGCTTAGTTACTCCAAAGCAGCATCTGTTTCCCAGTATTATTCTTCGCCTAATCTCAAAACTGGTGTCATTCTTTTCAGTTACGGCGGTGCCGAGGTAGATAAAGTTACTGACTATCTCAAAGTTATGGTTCCCAACTTTCTCCATTTTCTTCATCAGCTCGGTTTTACAAAGCGTTTTGGGAGTTGAAACCATCCATTTCGTCTTAGCTCCATTTACAGCCATACCCATTTTCACTTACTCTCTTTCGATTCATTCAAAGGCTGCAGTTACTACTTCTGGTGACCGACCTGTGATATCGATGTCGTCGGCATAGGCGAGTAGCATGTGTTCTCTTGTGATTGGTGTGCCATATCTATTCACATCTGCATCTCGTATAATCTTCTCCAGCAGGATATTAAAGAGATCGCACGATAGGCTGTCTCCTTGTCTGAAACCTCGTTTGGTATTAAATGGTTCGGAGAGATTCTTTCCTATTCTTACTGAAGAACGCGTATCAGCAGGTGTCATCCTGCAGAGTCTTATTAATTTTGCAGGGATACCAAACTCAGACATGGCTTGAAATACCTTTGAACGTAAAGGAGTATCGAAGGCGGCTTTGTAGTCAACAAAGAGATGGTAGATGTTGATTTGTCCTTCTCGGGTCTATTCCAGGATTTGGCACAGTGTGAATATCTGGTCTAGGGTGGATTTACAAGATCTAAAACCGCATTGATAGGGCCTACTTATCTCATTGACTTAAGGTTTTAATCTTTCACACAGTACGCTCGAGAGTAACTTGTATGCGATGGGGAGGAGGAGACTTATTCCTCTGTAGTTGGCACATTCCGTCTTGTCTCCTTTCTTGTGTACGGGACATAGTATGCTGAGGTTCCAATCATCGGGTATGCGTTCTTCTAGCCAGATTGCGCAGATAAGCTGATGCATACGCCTTATCAGCGTGTCGCCTCCGGTCTTAAATAGTTCAGCGGGTAACCCGTCGGCTCCTGCTACCTTGTTGTTCTTTAGTCGGGTTACTGCTACTTGGACCACATTCTGACTAGGAGGTAAACATTCTATACCATCATCAGGGATTGGTTCTGCGCTATCCTCTTCGCCGCCAACATCGGACCCTAGCAGTTGGATAAAATGTTCTTTTCATATCCTCAGCATATTATCTGTGTCAGTTACCACATTTCCTTTTTTGTCTCTGCATGAGGATGTGCCTGCACCAAAGCCATCGGTTTGATGTTTAATCCTTTGGTAGAATTTCCGGACTTCATTCTGACTTCTGTACATCTCAATTCGCTCACACTCACGTATTTCCATTTCCTTTTTCTTTCCGCGGAATAGACGTTTCTCCTCTCTCCTTTTCTCCCGATACCACTCCTTCATGTGGTGCGTTGCTACTGATTGCAGGGTTGCTCTATATACCGCATTCTTGGCTTCAGTAGCATCTCGACACTCTTGGTCGTACCATGGGTTTCTTGGAGGAGGCTTTCTGTACCCAAGTACGGATTTCGCGGCATTTTCCATGGAGTGGGCAATAGTTTGCCACTGCGCCATTATATCATCGGAACAAGGAGTGCTTTCATCAAGCAGTTGGGTCAGTCGAGTGGAGTATGCCGCTGCCATTTGTTGTGTCAGCAGCTTTTCAATGTCCAGCTTCCGTGCAGTGTCAGGTCGTACTTCCCTCACCATGTTCAAACGGGTGCGAACCTTTGCTGCAAAAAGGTAATGATCTGAATTTATATTCGTGCCACTGATCGATCGTACATCGAACACGCTGGATGACTGCCTTCCATCCATCACAACGTGATCAATTTGGCTCCTCGTATTTTCTTCGGAAGACAGCCATGTGGCTCTGTGAATATTTTTATGTTGAAATTTGGTGCTACTAACTACCCTGTTTTTTGCCGCAGCGAAATCTATCAGCCTCAACCCATTACTGGACGTTATCTCGTGGAGGCTAAACTTTCCGACTGATGGACCAAAAATTTCTTCCTTCCCTATTTTAGCATTAAAACCTTCCAGAATGATTTTAATATCATGGGCGGTGCAGCGGTCATATTCTCTCTCTCTAGATGCTCGTAGAAAATATTCTTGGTCTGCTCGTCTTTGTTTTCCGTCGGGGCATGGGCACAAATAAGGCTGATGTTGAAGAATTTGGCTTTTATGCGGATTATGGTTAGCCTCTCATCCACCAGAGTAAAGCTGGAGACAAGGTGTTTCAGTCTCCGACTAACCACAAATCCACCAAATTCATGCTTCGTGTTATGGCTGTTATAGTATAGTTCATCACCGTTTGGTGTTGTATTAACGCCATTCCCAGGTCATCGCACTTCTTGTAAGGCGGCAATATCTACATTGTACTTCTCTAATACATCCGCCAGCGCGTGCAGATCCGCAAATCATGGTCCTTTTTTCGTTTACGTGTGTCGTCAACATTGGGGGTCTGTTTTTTCTATTCCTTTGTTTCTCATAGTTTTCCGGGGGCGGGTTACTGGTCCATCGCCCCGACCGCATGGGTTTTGTGGTATTGCACATCTATCCCTCGTTGTGGCGAGCCGCTTGCTCCAAGATCCGACGCTCGCCTCCAGCCGCCCCTAACCTGGGAACAGACGATGATGTTGGCCATTGGTTATTTGAAGGCGCCAATAACTCGCCTGGTCATCTCGAGTATCATTGGTACTCAGTATATAATTAAGAGCCAGTTCCACCTGACTCCTCACTGAGACTCTCCCCTCGAAAATGGATATGGTAGTAGTGCAGTTATAATAAAATATTGGGTTGCCCAAAAAGTAATTGCGGATTTTTTAAAGGAAAGTAAATGCATTTTTAATAAGACTTAGAATGAACTTTAATCAAATATACTTTTTTTACACTTTTATAAATACTCAGTATTTAATTAAGAGCCAGTGCCACCTGACTCCTCACTGAGACTCTCCCCTCGAAAATGGATATGGTAGTAGTGCAGTTATAATAAAATATTGGGTTGCCCAAAAAGTAATTGCGGATTTTTTAAAAAAAAGTAATGCATTTTTAATAAGACTTAGAATGAACTTTAATCAAATATACTTTTTTTACACTTTTTTCTAAAGCAAGCTAAAAGTTACAGCTGTTAACTGACAGATGAAAGAATGCAATTACAGAGTCACAAGCTGTGAAAAAATTTGTTAACGCCGACTATATGAAAAATCCGCAATTACTTTTTGGGCAACCCAATATGATGATTAATATATCCATGGTGGTAAGTATCCAAAGTTTAGCACGGCCGAACTTAACACGTTTTTAGTTGTTTACATTAGCTAGATTAGATAAAACTGGTATTGAAATACTTGGCTTTAAGGCGCAAATTGATAAAGCCTCTACCTAGCTTACAGCCTACAGCCAACAGCACTGCATTTTACCGCACTACGATTTCAATGGTAACATCGTCCATGAGCATTTTTAGAAGATATGTGGCAGATAAGCACCTACACTCATTTTCTAAAGTCTAGTGAGATCCATATAATGTAGATACTCCGGCTGGAATTCTTAAGACTTTAGAGAGAACAAATTTTAACAGATTGCACCAAAATGTTGTTATATTATGGTCTCCAACATCTATGACCAGTCAAAATGGACCCATGATCTGCTATTGCCCTCCTACAAACCCATCTTCCTATATGATTTGCATCTTTCTTTAATACGCTCGCATCCAATTTTGCCATAATTTAATTTAAATTCTACGGTATTTAAGGGTAACTTTTAAGCAGCATTTCGCTGTCATGGTGAACTGGGAGTAAACTCATTTTGCAACTCGTCTTTTGTTGTGAATTTTTTCACAATTCTCGTTTATGAATTTGCATATGACTTTAAAAATGAATATCCTGCTGTTGGCTGTTGGCGTATGGCGTTGAAGTATTCCAAATATTTTTCTTTGTTTAACATGAATGTAAAGTGACTGATAAACTTACAACGCATGGTGTCTGTCATTTATTGTGCATCGAATTTTTTTATCATGATATATGAAAAATTCAATAATTGAATTTTATCTTTCATTTTTTTGCCAGGACACGGTGGTGAAAGTAGGTTTTATAGATAAAGAATAATTTTTGAATAACATTTTTTTTTGTTTATTTTGATTCTATCAAAAATAAGGCAAAATGTGTGATGTTGCTTGAAAGCCTATCTATGGTTTGCCCAAAAAGTAATTGCGGATTTTTTAAAAGAAAGTAAATGCATTTTTAATAAAACTGAGAATGAACTTTAATCAAATATACTTTTTTTACACTTTTTTTCTAAAGCAAGCTTAAAGTAACAGCTGATAACTGACAGAAGAAAGAATGCAATTACAGAGTCACAAGCTGTGAAAAAATTTGTCAACGCCGACTATATGAAAAATCCGCAATTACTTTTTGGGCAACCCGATATATCATGATTTCTGATTCGCCAGAATCTTCATCAGCAGAATTTTTCATATGAATCATGGTGCTTTACATACCAACCCAAAATATATCACATTTTCTATCAAACAGTTTAGACGAAGGAGAAGTTATTTATGTTTCAAACGGCTTTTTAAAAATCAAAAAAAACTCATTTTCCTTGATTCATTTCTTTGATTTTTGTTCAGAGTTTTCTTTTGTTTTTTCGGCAATAACTCAAAACCACTGTCCATCAAAAATAACTCGCTTTCATGTTGTTGCGTGAAAAGCAATAAAGCGAGATATTGCTTTCGATGAATGCCTTAAGTTTCGTTTTTTTTTTTCATTCGTCACATTTGAAGTGTGCAAATGTACACAAAAGCTGTGATGCAATAAAAATCGGCTCAAGATCAAAAAGGCCAAAACAGCAGGAGCAGCCGTGGCATGTAGCCATCAACAACGGTCACAACATCAATAAGGATATCAGAAAACAACCGCATCAGCAGTGGACAATGATTTGTGAGTGGGCATTTTCAGTTGACCATAATAAGGTAGTCAGGCCAAATGGCGATTGCGTTACAAAAAATGTCATCACTTTGGAAAATTTCATTATAATGCAGTGTAGTTTTATGGGAGAAACGTTATCAAATCGGCAATGGAAAAACTGTAATTAACCAGTAAGGAAAGGTAAAATTCGGGCCGACAATCTGGTTGCCCAAAAAGTAATTGCGGATTTTTCATATAGTCGGCATTGACAAATTTTTTCACAGCTTGTGACTCTGTAATTGCATTCTTTCTTCTGTCAGTTATCAGCTGTTACTTTTAGCTTGCTTTAGAAAAAAAAAGTGTAAAAAAGTATATTTGATTAAAGTTCATTCTAAGTTTTATTAAAAATGCATTTACTTTCTTTTAAAAAATCCGCAATTACTTTTTGGGCAACCCAATAATACCCTACCCCACTGAGTCTATGTTCTACATTTAATACATAGAACCTATGGTAAAAGACCATATCGAACGAAAGGCACTCACAGCTCTTCAATGAGAGCTGTGAGTGCCTCCTTTTTATAGTCGAATCCGAACGGCTTGCTGCAGTGCGACACCTCTTTGAGGAGAAGTTTTTACATGGCAAAGTATTACACAAATGTCGCCCGCATTAAGAGGGGATAACCTCCGCTGAAAATATTTTCTGATGTTCTCGTTAGGATTCGAACCTTTGAGATACAGTTGATGTTGTAACAGTTTATTGTGTTCTATGATTCTCTAGTGTGTCCAGATCCAGGAACTCTGCGACTAAGATGGAGTGCATCCACAGGCATCTGGATCTGAGTCGAGTGGGTCTGGCCGAGCAGTTAAACAGATGACGTGTGGTCACTGATCACAATGGGGACATACATCTTGGACTTTGGCATCAGTCCTTGCTCGAAAGGAATTGAGGCGGCTGTATCAGCTGGAACGTAATTGAGCCAAAACTACTCTGGTTTGCTTGGGGAGATCAATATCTTTAGGTGGAACAGGAGGCGGTCAATCTCCAAGCACTACATTCACCCGTGTCTGCCTGAATGTTGTCCAGATCTGCTTGATATGCCGCTTGATCTAGAGGTTCTCTTCTGTAGCGCTGAACCTCATGCTCTAGATCATGTAGACCTACCTTAAGGCTTCTGGGAGGTGAATACCTATCAGCAAGATGATGATTTGGATGATCTCTGCGATAACAGCCCAAAAGCCTAGACAGCATGTAGTTATGTCTTCGCTTTGGTAGGATCTTTGTCTCCCGATGGAAGTAAACAATGTGAGAAGAAGGGCGGAATTCTGATAGATTTGAATTTTTTATTCCACTGCGTGTCACTCAGCTGACGAGACCACATTGGCGTTGCATAACTTGCCACAGATCGAGGTTTCTTTGTCAGCACCCCAAGTGCTGCCGGCAAGTGACTTGAGGACCTTGTTTCTGCATGTGGGCAGAATGTGTAAGAGCGGTCAAATGTGAGGCCAAGTATTTTGGGACACTTGATGGTCGGAATGATTTTTCCATCGACCATCACTTTCAGCTCAGTAATCACCTCACGCGTATTTCTAGTGAACAATGTGCCTGAAGATTTGGTAGCAGATATCTTTAGATTTCTTGCAGCGAAATATGAGGCAAGTTCGTTGAGGCAGATGTCAACAATGGGTCGAGGGCCTGATGCCATGATCGTACAATCCTCCGCATATGATACAATCCCTTTGCCGTCTGAGTTGGGATGGAGGATGGGTAGAGTTTAAATAGTGCCGAAGATATCACCCCGCTTGGAGAGCTCCCTTTTTATACCCTCCACCATAAGATGGGGGTATACTAATTTCGTCATTCTGATTGTAACTACTCGAAATATTCGTCTGAGACCCCATAAAGTATATATATTCTTGATCGTTGCGACATTTTATGTCGATCTAGCCATGTTCGTCCGTCTGTCCATCCGTCTGTCCGTCTATCCGTCTGTCTGTCGAAAGCACGCTAACTTTCGAAGGAGTAAAGCTAGCCGCTTGAATTTTTGCACAAATACTTCTTATTAGAGTAGGTCGGTTGGTATTGTAAGTGGGCCATATCGGTCCATGTTTTGATATAGCTGCCATACAAACCGATCTTGGGTCTTGACTTCTTGAGCCTTTAGAGGGCGCAATTCTTAACCGATTTGAATGAAATTTTGCACGACGTGTTTTGTTATGATATCCAACATCTGTACCAAGTATGGTTCAAATCGATTCATAACCTGATATAGCTGCCATATAAACCGATCTTGGGTCTTGACTTCTTGAGCCTCTAGAGTGCGCAATTCTTATCCGATGGGAATGAATGACGTGTTTCGCTATGACTTCCAACAACTGTGCCAAGTATGGTTCAAATCGGTCCAAAACCTGATATAGCTGCCATATAAACCGAACTTGGGTCTTGACTTCTTGAGCCTCTAGAGTGCGCAATTCTTATCCGATTTGAATGAAATTTTGCACGATGTGTTCGGTTATGATATCTAACAACTGTGCCAAGTATGGTTCAAATCGGTCCATAACCCGATATAGCTGTCATATAAACCGATCTTGGGTCTTGACTTCTTGAGCTTCTAGAAGGCGCAATTCCCATCCGATTTGGCTGAAATTTTGCATGACGTATTTTAATCTTTCTCTCAACAACTGTGCCAAATAAGGTTCAAATCAGCTCATAACCTGATGTAGCTGCCATATAAACCGATCTGGGATATTGACTTCTTGAGCCTCTAGAGGTCGCAATTATTATCCGATTTGGCTGAAATTTTATACGACAGATCCTCTCATGACCATCAACATACGTGTTTATTATGGTCTGAATCGGTCTATAGCCCGATACAGCTCCTATATAAATCGATCGGGCCATTACTCGATATAGCTGCCATATAAATAGATCTTGGGTCTTGACTTCTTGAGCCTCTAGAGGGCGCAATTCTTATCCGATTATAATGAAATTTTGCACGACGTGTTCTGTTATGATATCCAACAACTGTGCCAAGTATGGTTCAAATCGGTCCAAAACCCATGGTCTGAATTGGTCTATTTTCAATTTGGTTTCTTTATGTTTTGATCGGCTGGCAACCATTTGATCGTGTGAAACCTTCGATGTTGAAATCTGGTGCTGTTTTTTGCCGCCGCTAAATTAATTAGCCTCAATCCGTCCATGGCCTTATCATGAAAACTTATCTTACATGTCGCTAGAGCAATATTGGGCACATATGCTAGAGTGCGTAATATTTCCAAGCCCATGGGCTTATATGTTCTGCTTTGCTTTCATATATATAGCTATAGCTGTCATATTAACCGAACTTGGGTCTTGACTTCTTGAGCCTCTAGAGTTCGCAATTCTTATCCGATTTGAATGAAATTTTGCACGATGTGTTCTGTAATGATATCCAACAACTGTGTCAAGTATGGTTCAAATCGGTTCATAACCCGATAAAGCTGTCATATAAACCGATCTGAGATATTGACTTCTTGAGCTTCTAGAGGGCGCAATTCCTATCCGATTTGGCTGAAATTTTGCGTGACGTATTTTAATCTTTCTCTCAACAACTGTGTCAAATAAGTTTCAAATCGGTTCATAACCTGATATAGCTGCCATATAAGCCGATCTAGGATCTTGATTTCTTGACCCTCTAGGGGTCGCAATTATTATCCGATTTGGCTGAAATTGTGTACGACGGATCCTCTCTAGACCATTAACATACGTGTTTATTATGGTCTGAATTGGTCTATAGCCCGATACAGCTCCCATATAAATCGATCTCTCTATTTTACTTCTTGAGCCCCCAAAGGGCGCAATTCTAATTCGAATTGGCTGAGATAATTTAATTGTGGTCCAAAGCGGACCATATCTTGATGTCGCTCTAAGAGCAGAGCAAATCTTTCCTTATATACTTTTTTGCCTAAGAAGATATGCCGGGAAAAGAACTCGACAATGCGATCCATGGTGGAGGCTATATAAGATTCGGCCCGGCCGAACTTAGCACGCTTTTACTTGTTCTTTCTGAAAAATAGACGTTTCACCTCTCTTCTTTTCTCCCGTTGTCGCTCCTTCATCTGGCGCGTTGCTACTGATTGCAGGGTTGTTCTATATTCCGCACTCGTAGCTTCAGTAGCATTTCGACACTCTTGGTCGTACCATGGGTTTCTTGAAAGAGGCTTCCGGTACCTAAGTATGGATTTCGCGGCATTTCTCATGGAGTGGACAATAGTTTGCCACTGCGTTTGAGTGCTTTTATCAAGCAGTTGGGTCAGTATACCGCTGCCATTTGTTTTGTTTGCAGCTTTTTAATGTCCAGCTTCCGTGCAGTATCCGATCGTACTCTCCTGGCCATGCTCAGACGGGTGCGAACCTTTGCTGCAACAAGGTAATGATCCGAATCTATATTCGCTCCACGGATCGATCGTACATAGATAAATGTCTTCCCTCTGGATGAAGGTCTTTCATCTATTACAACATGATCAATTTGGTTTCTTTATGTTTTGATCGGGTGACAACCATTTGGTCGTGTGAATCCTTCGATGTTGAAATCTGGTGCTGTTTTTTGCCGCGGCTAAATCTGTTAGCCTTAATCCGTCCGTGGCCTGATCATGAAAACTTAGCTTACATGTCGCTAAAGCAATATTGGGCACATGTACTAGCGTGCATAATATTTCCAAGCCCTTGGGCTTATATGTTCTGCTTCGCGTTCACAAATATATGTAAAAGTGTGTGTGTGTGTATTAGCCCGCCACTGCTCTAGAGTTATACCCACAGATTTCAGTGCCCCTTGAATGTGTATGGTAGTGTCTTGTTTTGCCAACTCTTCTGCTCTACAATTTCTTGCCATATCTCTGTGGCAAGACACGATTTCTAATTTTGACTTCTTGAAAACTTCGAAACCTCAATTTTCCCCAGATTCCATTTTGAGCTCCTTGTAGCCTCAACTTCCTACTTCCTACTGGCTTCCAACATGCGTGCCAAGTATGATCTCAATCGGGCTATATACTGATATAGGCCCTCTCAAATGCTTGTGCCTTCGATATGACTTCTTGAGACTATCGAAACTGCAATCAATTTCCGGTTTGATTGTTACAAAATAATTTAAATACAAACTGAGTTAGGTTAGATTGAAAGAGGGTGTGGATATTAATCCGCCCATGCCACAATGGCCACCTGAGCCAGTAATCGGCTTGTTGTGCGCTCTATGTACTAAAATGTAACCTCAAGTAGTTATAGAAAAAGGCATCGAAGTAATAAGGGCAAATTTTTGTCGGAATCCATGGTGGTGGGTTCCCAAGATTCGGCCCGGCTGGACTTGGCACTTTCTACTTGTTGCTTCTCACTTAAATTGTTTTATATGGCTTTTCGTTTACCAAACTTCTGCCATTTTTCAAACACCTAACCACCCCAATGTGTTCGCCCCACCAAAATGTACGTGTTTTTGGCAACAAAAGTGTGTACACTGAGATCTCCATCATTTTGGACAAAAATAAATTAGCCAATGCAAGCCAAACGGCAAACAAATAAATAAAACAACATTGAAATGTTGTAACAACTGCAACGATAACAGCAATTATTTGTTATCAATGCAGCAGCTAGGTACCTTCCATGCCCAGTCGACTGACAATACACGCCAAACTGGGAAATGGGCTGAGAAATATCAACAAGAGAGAAAATGCTTACAAAGTAAATAAATGCATATTGACCATTGTAGGGAGCCAGTGAATGGCAGCATATGTATATGTCCAAGACATGAACGAGTTTTAAATTTTGCTGAAATTGTAAAATTTTGGGTGGTTTCACTGCATTGTCTACCTACAAAAACCTCTGTCTTAATGTGATCTCTGCAAAGTTTGGATTTGACAATATTTGATTAGTGCCCTTCGAACCCAGGCGTTCAGAATCAAAGGTGGACATTGTAACTTATGAGGTACTATGCCATATAAAAACTTTTCCCCAAACAGTTGTCGCACTGCGGCACACCCTTCGGACTTGGTTGTAAAAAGGTGGTCCCTTATCATTAAGAATAAACTAGAATCGAACAGCAATCATTGATATTTTAAGAGAAGCACATAAAAACGTGATTTGGGTTCTTCAAAAAAATATTTCGAATAAAAACGCGCTAAGTTCGGCAGGGCCGATTCATTGGAACCCACTACCATGAATTCTGCTAGGTAAGGTTGAAAAGAGGGTGCAGATATTAATCCGCCCCATGCTACTATGGACATACACCCAAGCCAGTAATCGGCTTTTTGTGCGCTCTCAAAACCAAAAAGGAAACTCTGAAAGGAAAATTTTAAGTTAGAAATTCCGTGCTACTTACAAAATCCTTAATTGTTTTCAATGCCACTCCCCTAAGATGGTTCATGTCTGATATTGTGTCTCCACCTAAGTACCGGTATCTGTTGGAAGCGAAAGCCGGGCAATGACAAAGGAAATGCTCCAACGTCTCATCATCTACCCCGCATGCCCTACACATGCTATCACTGGGCGCACCGATTTTACATAAGTAAGCTCGTAGTCCTATATGTCCCATTATGACACCAAAAGCTATACTGACCTCCTTTTTACTTCCTTTCAGTAACAGCCTTGTCTTCTCACGATCTGGATCCCCCCATAGGATTTTCGCCGTCCTACTGACCGTTTCGCTGTTCCACAATGTTGCATGCGCATGCGTCGCCCACTCCCTTAACTCGGACTGCGTCGACCAGAAAGGCTTCGGGTTAACAAAGTTTATTGACGGCAGTCATCTGGCCTTCATCGTCAAATCGTCTGCCCTTTCATTTTCCCTTACTCCGTTATGGCCCGGCACCTAAACGATGCGGATTTTGCCATCCTCAGAGAAGGCGTTAATCTCCTTCTTACAATGCACAACTGTTCGTGACCTTACCGTCCTGGTTGTTATTGCCCTTATGGCAATTTTACTGTCGGTAAAGATGAAAAGATGCACTCTACATCCTCGCGTTTGCACCTCATCACTTCACGCATTCCGTGATCGTCAGGATATCCGCCTGCAGGACCGTATTATGGTCAGGCAGTCTAAAACAGATGTCAGTCCCTGGGTTTTCAATGTAAACCCCCAGGCCCACTCTGTCCTTTAGATTTGATCCATCCGTGTAACATGATCTTCCAGATGGCAATACTAGGGTTTCGTCAATCGAAGACTATGCCGATGGCAGCAGTGCCTCGCTCTCGACTTCAAGGTTTATCTCAGGTATCCAATCGGAAACCTCTTCCCTTCCTTCCAGGTTTCCTATCGTCGCCTCGATTATATCGTGATGGTATGAGCTGCTCCCATCCTCAATCCATTCTCCCATCGCCTTAAGTCTCATAGCCGTAGTGGCTGCCTCACATTTAATCTGTATGTCAATGGGTCGGATATCTAGAATAGTCTCCAGTGCCCTAGTGGGCGTGGTCCCCATCGCTCCGCCTATGCCAAGACGGCATGTTCTCTGAACCTGTTGTATGGTCCTTATGTTGCACTTTTTCTGCATAGCAGACCACCAAACTATAATCCGATCGCCCGATTCAGCTTCTTGAGCCCGTACAAGGCGCAATTCTTATCGGAATGGACTGAAATATTATACAATGACTTCTACTATGGTCTTCAACATTCAATTCATTTATGGCCCGAATCGACCTTTAATTGATGTAGCTCTAATAGCATAACAATTCTTATCCATTATTCTTTATTTGCCAAAAAAGAGATACTGCGCGAAGACCTCGACAAATACGACCCCTGATGGAGGGTATATAAGATTCGGCCCTGCCGAACTTAGCGCGCTCCTACTTGCTATATATAAGACATTATATCAGCGTAGCTGATGCTTCCGGTTTGGAATGTAAGTGGCTCTCCTTGTGGTCTAACCACGTTCTTATGGGATTCAGGCTTTCCTCTGTTCTTTGTAGGTCTGCGTGTCACCACTGTCCATTGTAAGGCGTTTTCGGTTGTAAGTTCATTTTCCACAGGTTCCGATCTGCGCCCTTTTTTGTTATACTAATCTAGTCATTCCGTTTGTGACACCTCGAAATATACGTCAAAGACCCCATAAAGTATGTACATACTTGGTTATCTCGACGTTCTGAGTCGATCTAGCCATGTCCGTCCGTCCGTGCGACTGTCGAAATCACGATAGCGGTCAAACCTTACTGCTAGCCGCTTGAAATTTTGAACAGATACTTGGTATTAATGTAGGCCATTGGCAATTCCAAATGGGCCATATTGGTTCTGATTTGGATATAGCTCCCATATCAACCGATCTCCCGATTTGATTTCTTTTATCATTGCAAGCCGCAATTTTTGTCCGATTTAGCTGAAATTGAGCACGTAGTGTTTTGTTATGACTTTCAACAACTAGGCCAAATATGGTTCAAATCGGTTAATAACCTGATATAGTTCCCATATCAACCGATATCTCAATTTGACTTCCTGAGCCCCCGGAAGCCGCAATATTTGTCCGATTTGGCTAAAATTTTACATGCGGTGTACTGTTATGACTTGAAACAGCTGTGCCGAATACTTTCCAAATAAGTCTATAACCTGATATAGCTCCCATATCAACCGATCTCTCGATATGACTTCTTGAGCCCTTACAAGCCGCAATTATTGTCCGATTTGGCTGAAATTGAGCATGTAGCGTTCTGTTATGATTTCCAACAACTGGGCCAAATATAGTTCAAATCGGTTTATAACCTGATATAGCTCCCATATAGCTCCCATGTAAACCTGTCTCTAGATCATCCTTGTTCGGTTCCTAGAAGCTTTAATTTTTGCTAGTTTGACAAAAGTTTGACATGTAGAAAAAAAATTATGGCCTTCAACTAAATTTATTTTGTGTAAATTTTTAGCAGAACCCACAGTAGTGGGTTCTCAGGATTCGGTCCGGCCGAATTTAGTACCCTTTTACTTGTTTCTTCTAACATCCCTTTCATAATTAAGCAGCAGTCATTTTCAGCAAACAACAGACTTTTTCAGCAGCAAGCCTGCTAGCAGTAAAATTAACTGCTAATATTCAGCAGACAGTGTTTGCTATTTTCAACAAACTTTTTTCTATGAGTGCACAGAAGCTTTATTTATGACTGATAGTCACCGCTGAACATGTTTTCATATTTTCTCGCCAGAACTCGAATCCAGGCTTTCAACATCATTGACGTACTTGTAAACCTCTGAGCCACTTTGGCCTCCTACAAAAGTGGTTAATTAAAAACCACCATTGACAACCTGGGGGAAACCGCATTGGATCGTACTCACATTTGAAACAACACCTTTTAGACATTTCAAAAGATTTACGCTTGACCAAACTTTTTATGCTACCAGCCATGCTAGCTTCAATTCGCTGTTATTTTACACACCACCATAGCATAAGTCAAAAAAGGTCAACTTTTAGCGAAATCCATGGTGGTGGGTACCCAAGATTCGGCCCGGCCGAACAAAGCTCGTTTTCATTTGTTTGTTCTGCTACGGCCATACCTATATTTTTTGCCCGGAGAGTCTGTAATACAAAACTGAATGCCAATAAGTTAACATATTTTTTTTATTTTTTATACTCACCACCAAAGGATGGGGGTATATTCATTATATCATTCCGTTTGCAACACATCGAAATATCCACTTCCGACCCTATAAAGTATTCTTGATCAGCGTAAAAACCTAAGACGATCTGGACATGTCGTTCCGTCCGTCCGTCTGTTGAAATCACGCTACAATCTTTAAAAATGGAGATATTGCGCTGAAACTTTGCACAGATTCTTTTTTTGTCCATAAGCAGGTTAAGTTCGAAGATGGGCTATATCGGACTATATCTTGATATAGCCCTCATATAGACCGATCGGCCGATTTAGGGTCTTAAGCCCATAAAAGCCACATTTATTACGCGATTTTGTCAATTTCGTCAATTTGGCCCAGATCGGTTCAGATTTGGATATAGCTGCCATATAGACCGATCCTTCGATTTAGGCTCTTAGGCCCATAAAAGCCACATTTAATATCCGATTTCGCTGAAATTTGGGACAGTGAGTTGTCTTAGACCCTTCGACTTCCTTCATTAAATTGGCCCAGATCGGTTCAGATTTGGATATAGCTGCCATATAGACCGATCCTCCGGTTTAGGGTCTTAGACCCACAAAAGCCACATTTATTATCCGATTTTGATGAAATTCGGGACAGTGAATTGTGTAAGCCAAATCGACATCCTTCGTCTATTTGGCTCAGATCGGTCCAGATTTGGATATAGCTGCCATATAGATCGATCCTCCGATTTATGGTGTAAGGCCCATAAAAGCCACATTCATTATCCGATTTTGCCGAAATTTGGGACAGTGAGATGTGTTAGGCCCTTTGACATATTTCTTCAATTTGGTCTAGATCGGTTCAGATTTGGATATAGCTACCATATAGACCGATTTCTTGATTTATCGTTTTGGGCCCATAAAATGCTCATTCATTGACCGATGACGCCGAAATTTGGGACAATGAGTTAAGTTAAGCCCCTTGACATACTTCTGCAATATCGCACAGATCGGTCCAGATTTGGATATAGCAGCCATATAGACCGATATCTAGGTTTTAGGTTTTGGGGCCATAAAAGACGCATTTATTGTCCGATGTCGCTGAAATTTGAGACAGTGAGTTTGATTAGGCTCTTCGACGTCCTTCTTCAATTCTGCCCAGATCGGTCCAGATTTGAATATAGCTGCTATATAGACCGATCTCACGATTTAAGGTTTAGGGCCCATGAAAGAGGCATTTATTGTCCGATTTCGCCGAAATTTGGGACAGTGCTTTGTGTTAGGCTCTTCGACATGTTTATGCAACTTGGCCCAAATCGGTCCAGATTTGGATATAGCTGCCATAAAAGGCGCATTTATAATCCGATTTCACTGAAATTTTACACAGTGACTTATGTTCGGCTTTTCGACATCCGTGTCGTATATAGTTCAGATCGGTATGAGGTATATGAGTATAAGGTATAAAATTTTTACCGAATTTTGATGAAAGGTGGTTTACATATATACCCGAGGTGGTGGGTACCCAAAGTTCGGCCCGGCCGAACTTAACGCCTTTTTACTTGTTCTTATTGATGTAGGTCATTGGAGATTGAAAATGGGCCATACCGGTTCAAATTTAGATATAGCCTCCATTGGAGCCTATTACCGGTACCGACTTCTTAAGCCCCCGTAAGCCTAAATTTTCACCCAATTTGACTGAAATTTTTCACAGAGATCTTGTTTTGACTTTCAACTTCCGTGCAGGGTAAGGTTAGATTAGGTAAGAGTGGCAGTCTTTTAAGGATTCACTTAAACAATTTTGAGTCTAGGACTCTGTTAGGAATCGAGCCCTCTTCCCCCGTACTGGTAATCCGGGGCGCCTAACATCCAAGCTAAATATGATAAGAATCGGTGCATAAACCCATAAACACCGATAAACCGTATAAACCGATTCCCAGACTTGTCATCTTGATCCCCTAGAAGCCTCAATATCCATCTTATTTGGCTGAAATTTGGCACAAAGACTTCTGGTATGATTTGAAACATCTGTGCTAAGTATGTTACAAATCGGTCTGTATACTGATATAGCCCCCATATAAACCGATCCCCGGATCTGATTTCCCGCACTGCCAAAGTCCTCAATTTTCAACTGATTTGGCTTTAAATTGTGAAAAATCTGATATCACTTGCAGCATCCGTGTCTAGAATAATCCGAATCGAATTATACTGATATATTGAGTTGCCCAAAAAGTAATTGCGGTTTTTTTAAAAGAAAGTAAATGCATTTTTAATAAAACTTAGAATGAACTTTAATCAAATATACTTTTTTACACTTTTTTTCTAAAGCAAGCTAAAAGTAACAGCTGATAACTGACAGAAGAAAGAATGCAATTACAGAGTCACAAGCTGTGAAAAAATTTGTCAACGCCGACTATATGAAAAATCCGCAATTACTTTTTGGGCAACCCAATAGGACCCCTTAAATACCCATACCCCGAAATGACTTCTTGACACCTTAGAAGCCGGAACCAAATCCCGATTTAATTGTTGTAAAATAATGCAAATACAAACTGAGTCCAAAAAGGTAAATTTTTAGCGAAATCCATGGTGGTGGGTACCCATGATTCAGCCCGGCCGAACATTGCTAGTTTTTATTTGCTTGTTCTGCTACGGCCATACCGATATTTTTCGCCCGGGGGGTCTGTAACACAAAACTGAATGCCAATAAGTTAACATTCTTTTTTTTTTTTTGGTTTTGTGAAACTTTGACCATCACTATACTGGGTAAACATAGCCTAACCTAACAATGCTCTATAATACAAACATTTGTGATTTTAATATTTAACTAAAATAAATTCGCTTCACATTTCTTTTGCTTTCGATAGCCTGAAAGTCATTCGATCATATATTGGGTTGCCCAAAAAGTAATTTCGGATTTTTTAAAAGAAAGTAAATGCATTTTTAATACAACTTAGAATGAACTTTAATCAAATATACTTTTTTTACACTTTTTTTCTAAAGCAAGCTAAAAGTAACATCTGATAACTGACAGAAGAAAGAATGCAATTACAGAGTCACAAGCTGTGAAAAAATTTGTCAACGCCGACTATATGAAAAATCCGCAATTACTTTTTGGGCAACCGAATACATACAAATATATTTGTATAGGTCCAGTAGTCACGTTTTTAAATAGAAGAAGTGCAAACATTGCTGATATGGATGTTTGTACATACAAATATTTTAAGGGTACCAATGTGGAATAAAGTGCACATTTGGTAATCCTCACCAAAAAAAAAAAAAAAAAAAAAAAACAAAGCCAGAGCCATTCTATTGAAAATATTTCAATTATCTGCAAAAACAAATTAAAACCAACGGGGAATAACAAAATCATTCACTTTTGAATTGGAAAAATAAAAAAAAACCAACTGCAAACCATACTACACCACAACCACCAACTCATACAACAGGTCCCTGTCCATTTTCGTATGCTTTTTGATTCCCGCTCATTGAATTGACTAATAAAAAGGTAAAAGACAAACTTCATTTGCATTCAGTTTTGAGTTATTTATCGAGTATGGGTATATCACAAATTGCCGATGTATTGAGGGGGAGAATTTCCCAATATCCACTTATAGTCCATATATGTACATGCAGACATGTTGACCTAGTTACCTTTTCGTTTGATGTTGTGTGTGTTTTTTTTTTCGTGAAAAACGTACTACCACTGGCGCAAAATGAAATTTCAAAGAAGCTGATATGCATTAAAAACTACTGAAAACAATCATACTGTACTAATTAAAGAGAATATAGAATATGCCCATGAGAATTACATTAAGAACAAGTAAGAGCGTGCTAAGTTCGGCCGGGCCGAGTCTTATATACCCTCTACCATTGAACGCAGATCGGTTTATATGGCAGCTATATCAGGTTATGAACCGATTTTAACCTTATTTGACACGGTTGTTGAAAGTAAGAATAAAATACGTCATGCAAAATTTCAGCCAAATCGGATAAGAATTGCGCCCTCTAGCGGCTCAAGAAGTCAAGACCCAAGATCGGTTTATACGACAGCTATATCAGGGTGTGAACTGATTTGAACCAAACTTGGTACAGTTGTTGGATATCATAACAAAATATGTCGTGCAAAATTTCAGCCAAATCGGAGAAGAATTTCGCCCTCTAGAGGCTCAAGAAGTCAAGACCCAAGATCGGTTTATACGACAGCTATATCAGGGTGTGAACTGATTTGAACTATACTTGGTACAGTTGTTGGATATCATAACAAAATACTTCGTGCAAAAATTCATTCAAATCGGATAAGAATTGCGCCCTCTAGAAGCTCAAGAAGTCAAAACCCAAGATCGGTTTATATGACAGCTATATCAGTTTATGTACCGATTTAAACCATACTTAGCACAGTTGTTGGATATCATAACAAAATACTTCGTGCAAAAATTCATTCAAATCGGATAAGAATTGCGCCCTCTAGAGGCTCAAGAAGTCAAGACCCAAAATCGGTTTATATGACAGCTATATCAGGTTATGTACCGATTTAAACCATACTTAGCACAGTTGTTGGATATCATAACAAAATACTTCGTGCAAAAATTCATTCAAATCGGATATGAATTGCGCCCTCTAGAGGCTCAAGAAGTCAAGACCCAAGATCGGTTTATATGACAGCTATATCAGGTTATGAACCGATTTGAACCAAACTTGGCACAGTTGTTAGATATCATTACAAAATACTTCGTGCAAAAATTCATTCAAATCGGATATGAATTGCGCCCTCTAGAGGCTCAAGAAGTCAAGACCCAAGATCGGTTTATATGACAGCTATATCAGGTTATGAACCGATTTGAACCAAACTTGGCACAGTTGTTGGATATCATTACAAAATACTTCGTGCAAAATTCATTCAAATCGGATAAGAATTGCGCCCTCTAGAGGCTCAAGAATTCAAGACCCAAGATCGGTTTATACGACAGCTATATCAGGGTGTGAACCGATTTGAACCAAACTTGGCACAGTTGTTGAATATCATAACAAAACACGTCATGCAAAATTTCATTACAATCGGATAAGAATTGCGCACGCTAGAGGCTCAGGAAGTCAAGACCCAAGATCGGTTTATATGACAGCTATATCAAAACATGGACCAATATGGCCCATTTACAGTACCAACCGACCTACACTAAGAAGAAGTATTTATGCAAAATTTCAAGTAGCTAGCTTTACTCCTTCGGAAGTTAGCGTGCTTTCGACAGACAGACGGACGGACGGACAGACGGACGGACATGACTAGATCGACATAAAATGTCATGACGATCAAGAATATATATACTTTATGGGGTCTCAGACGAATATTTCGAGTAGTCACAAATATAATGACGAAATTATATTTTTATACCCTCCTTTGGTGGAGGGTATGAAAAGGGGCAAACTTCTGCCATATCAATGAGTGCTAACCTATTCAAGTTTAAGCTCAATGATAAGGGTCTCCTACTTATAGCCGAATCTGAACGGCATGCCGCAGTGCGACACCTCTTTGGGGAGAAGTTTTTACATGGCAAAGTATCTCACCAACACCTCATAACCACCGCAGAAAATTCTTTCGGATGTTCTCGCCAGGATTCGAACCTAGGTGTTCAGCGTCATAGGCGGCCATGCTAACCTCTGCGCTTAGGTGGCTTTTATTGCCGTCTATGATTTGTTCAACATCTGGCTGAAATAATATTTCCCGGGCTTTTAGTCTTCCCGGTTTGCGTGTACCACCGTGTTTGCCTTTAAAAGACTTCTTTGCTGAAGCTTCTTCATCCATTCTGACAACATGACCTAGCCATCGCAGCCCTTGTATTTTGATGCGTGTAACTAGGCTATCGTTGTCATACAGCTCGTGGTTCATACCTCGCCTATATTCTCCATTAACGCAAACTGGTCCATATATTTTACGAAGAATTTTTCTCTCAAATACTCCAAGCACTGCCTCATCTGCTTTCACTAGTACCCATGCTTCAGAACCACATAACAGCACGGGTAGTATCGGTGTCTTGTATAGTGAAATCTTCGTCTGTCGAGAGGTGGCCTTGTTTCTAAACTGCTTACTAAGTCCAAAGTAGCATCTGTTTGCCAGTATTATTCTTCGTTTAATCTCAAAACTGGTGTCTTCAGCGGTGACGAGGTAGATAAAGTTACTGACTGTCTCAAAGTTGTGGTTCCCTACTTTCTCCATTTTCTTTATATGCTCGGTTGTGCAAGGCTTTTTGGGAGTTGAAACCATCCTTTTCGTCTTATCTCCATTTACTGCCAAACCCATTTTCACTGACTCTCTTTCGATTCATTCAAAGGCTGCAGTTACTACTTCCGGTGACCGACCCATAATATCGATGTCGTCGGCATAGGCGGGTAGCCTGTGTTCTCTAGTGATTAGTGGCATTTGCCCTCTTGTGATTAGTGCGCCATATCTATTCACATCTGCATCTCATATAATCTTCTCCAGCAGGATATTAAAGAGATCACACGATAGGCTGTCTCCTTGTCTGAAACCTCGTTAGGTATTAAATGGTTGCGAGAGATTCTTTCCTATTCTTACTGAGGTACGCGTATCAGCAAGTGTCATCCTGCAGAGCCTTATTGATTTTGCAGGGATACCAAACCCGGACATGGCTTGAAATGCCTTTGATAAGTTCAAAGGCTATCGAAAGCGGCTTTGTAGTCTACAAAAAGATGATAGGTGTTGATTTGTCCTTCTAGGGTCCTTTCCAGGATTTGGTCCTGTGTGAATATCTGGTCTATGGTGGATTTATATGGTCTAAAGCTGCATTGGTAGGGCCCAATTATCTCATTGACTTTAGGTTTTAGTCGTTCACACAGTACTCTCGGGAGTATGTTGTATGCGATGGGTAGGAGACTTATTCCACTATAGTTGGCACATTCCGTCTTGTCTCCTTTCTTGTGTACGGGACATAGAATACTGAGCTTCCAATCATCGGGTAAGCGTTCTTCTAGCCAGATTGTGCAGACAAGCTGAAGCATACGCCTTATCAACGTGTGGCCTCCGGCCTGAAATAGTTATGCGGGCAACCCGTCGGCTCCTGCTGCCTTGTTGTTTTTCAGTAGGGTCACTGCTACTTGGACCTCATTCTGACTAGGAGGAAAACATTATATACCATCAACAGGGATTGGTTCCGCGGTATCCTCTTTGCCGCCAACGTCGGACACTAGCAGTTGGGTAAAATGTTCTTTCCATATCTTCAGCATGTTATGTGTGTCAGTTACCAGATTTCCTTCTTTGTCTCTGCAGGAGGATGTGCCTTCATCAAAGCCATCGGTTTGATGTTTAATTCTTTGATAGAATTTCCGAACTTCATTCTGACTCCTGTACATCGCAATTCACTCCCACTCATATCTTTCCATTTCTATTTTCTTTCTGCGGAATAGACGTGTCACCTTTCTCCCGATAGCTCTCCTTCGTTCGGTCCAGCCTACTTTAATGACTTTTTACTTGTTTCTTGTTATACACACCACCGAAGGATGGGGGTATATTCATTTTGTCATTCCGTTTGCAACACATCGAAATATTTATTTCCGACTCTATAAAGTATTCTTGATATTCTTGATCAGCGTAAAAATCTAAGACGATCTAGACATGTGTCCGTCTGTCCGTCTGTCTGTTGAAATCACGCTACAGTCTTTAAAAATAGAGGTATTGAGCTAAAACTTTGCACAGATTCTTTTTTTGTTGATAAGCAGGTTAAGTTCGAAGATGGGCTATATCGGACTATATCTTGATATAGCCCCTATATAGACCGATCCGATGAATTAGGGTCTTAGGCCTATAAAAGCCACATTTATTATCAAATTTTGCTGAAATTCGGGACACTGAGTTGTGTTAGACCCTTCGACATCATCCTTCAATTTGGCCCAGATTGGTCCAGATTTGGATATAGCTGCCATATAGAGCGATCCTCCGATTTAGGGTCTTAGGCCCATAAAAGCCACATTTATTACCCGATTTTGCTGAAATTTGGAAGAGTGAGTTGTGTTAGACCCTTTGATGTCCTTCGTCAATTTGGCCCAGATCGGTCCAGATTTGGATATAGCTGCTATATAAACCGATCCTCCGATTTAGGGTCAAAGGCCCATAAAAGCCACATGTATTACTCGATTTTGCTGAAATTTTGGACACCGAGTTGTGTTAGACCCTTTGATATCCTTCGTCAATTTAGCCCAGATTGGTCCAAATTTTGATATAGCCCCCATATAGAACGATCCGCCGATTTAGGGTCTTCGGCCCATTAAAGCCACATTTATTACTCGATTTTGCTGAAATTTGGGACAGGGATTTGTGTTAGGCCCCTCGACATCCTTCGTCAATTTGGCCCAGATCGGTCCATATTTGGTTATAGCTGCCATATAGATCGATCTCTAGGTTTTAGGTTTTGGGGCCATAAAAGGCGCATTTGTTGTCCGAAATCGCTGAAATTTGGGACAACGAGTTGTCTTAGACCCTTTGACGTTTTCCTTCAATTTGGCCTAGATCGGTCCATATTTGGATATAGCTGCCATATAGACCGATCTCTCGGTTTTAGGTTTTGGGGCCATAAAAAGCGCATTTATTGTCCGATTTTGCCGAAATTTGGGACAGTGAGTTGCGTTAGGCTCCTCGACATTCTTCGTCAATTTGGCCTAAATCGGTCCATATTTGGATATAGCTGCCATATATACAGATCACTTGGTTTTAGGTTTTGGGGCCATTAAAAGCGCATTTATTGTTTGATTTTGCCGAAATTTGAGACAGTGAGTTGCGTTAGGCTCTTCATCCTTCGTCAATTTGGTCCAGATCGGTCCAGATTTGGATACAGCTGCCATATAGATCGATCCTCCGATTTAGGGTCTTAGGCCCATAAAAGCCACATTTATTAACCGATTTTGCTGAAATTTGAGACAGTTAGTTGCGTTAGACCCCTCGGCATCCTTCGTCAATTTGGCCCAGATCGGTTCAGATTTGGATATAACTGCCATATAGATCGATCTCTCGGTTTTAGGTTTTGGGCCCATAAAAAGCGCATTTAATGTCCAATTTTGCTGAAATTTGGGACAGTGAGTTGCGTTAGACCCTTTGATATCCTTCTTCAATTTGGCCCAGATCGGTCCAGATTTGGATATATCTGTCATATAGATCGATCTCTTGGTTTTAGGTTTTGGGGCCATAAAAAGCGCATTTATTGTCCGATTTTGCCGAAATTTTAGACAATGAGTTGCGTTAGGATCTTCGACATCCTTCGTCAATTTCGCCCAGATCGGTTCATATTTGGATATAGCTGCCATATAGACCGATCACTCGGTTTTAGGTTTTGGGGCCATAAAAGGCGCATTTATTGTCCGATTTTGCCGAAATTTGAGACAGTGAGTTGCGTTTCGACATCCTTCGTAAATTGGACCTAGATCGATCCATATTTGGATATAGCTGCCATATAGACCGATCTCTCGGTTTTAGGTTTTGGGGCCATAAAAGGCGCATTTAATGTCCGATATCGCTGAAATTTGAGGAAGTGAGTTGTCTTAGACCCTTCGACGTCTTTCTTCAATTTGGCCCTGATCGGTTCAGATTTGGATTATAGCTGCCATATAGACCGATCTCTCGATTTAAGGTTTTGGACCCATAAAAGGCGCATTTATTGTCCGATTTCGCTGAAATTTGACATAGTGACCTATATTAGGCTTTTCGACATCCGAGCTGTATATGTTTCAGATCGGTTTATTTTTAGATGTAGCTACTAAAAAGACCAATATATTGTTATATTTTTTTTACTTGCTTTTTTTTAGTTTTTCTAAAATATTTTTCACCGCATATTTGTTTAACAAGTATTTGCGAATAGGTATTAATGGCTTTATGTTACGCATCATTGGTTGCATTAATGGAGCTTGAGCTTGAATGTTGCATAAATATAATCCCTTAGTAGTTAAGATTCGTGTTTTTTTATCATAATCGTGTTTCTTATACAACATTTTATAACAATTACGTGCATAACATTGGCTAGGTTTTATTACGATGATTGTTTGCACTCTGCAAATATCATAACATGTTATGAAAGAGTGACTATGTGAGGTCCTGTCCGTTCCTCGGATAGGCAAATACAAAGCAGTTAAAATTTTGAAAGACAAGTGTAAGCCGATCTAATTAATATTCGGTTTTGGAAAGTTATGATTTAAAATGGGGGAAATCAGTTCATGTTTAACTCTACCAATATGAGATCTGATTTGGTTGAAATTTGACGCTATGACATGTGTTTTGATTTCCTTGCTAGTATGGTCCGAATCGAGCAATAAACTGATATAACTCGCACTCTCTCAAATCAAAAAAAAAATTAAATTTTGCCTTAGAAAAAATGACCGCACCCCACTACCCCACTCCACTTCCCGCTACGTTGAAGCTGGAGGGTATTTTCGGAACACTAAAGACCTTCAGGAGTGTTCTGGTGACCCTGCTCCAGGAGATGACGTTTCCGAAAATCTTATACCTTCAGCTACAACGCACTTTCAGGGGTGCTCGGATGTGGCCCATGGACCGGTTTTTTCCTATGTTGCACATGTCCCTCGCATGCAAAACAGTGCAGGGACCTTCTTGACCGATCGTTGGTAAGCAGCTACAAGTACGGTTATGGTAGAAAATGTCAAACTTTCCAATGGAAATGTCAGATTGCAACTGGTAATACTTTTTGCTGCCTAGTGTTCAAGACGTGGTATGTTAAATACAGGGGAACTTGTGGACAGGCGACTCTACTTTGGCGGCCTTCTTGGAAAATAACCTGAAACTGGGGTGTCTACATGTTTCTCTGGTTGTTATGAAGGTCCCTCTCTTCTGGTGGACTTGATTGATGCTACGCCGAAAGGCTGAAAAATCAATGCTGAAGTCTTAATTGGGAAGATTGTGACCAGAGAAACACCTTAGCGAAGGATTTTTCTCCTCTCATGTGGCTTGGTTATCAATGGGATTTTCAGATGTTTGAGGAGGCAAGAGAGACACTGAAGATGGTTGCCTACGCTTATAACGTTTTCATTGTGGTTGGCGATCCATTTCTCTCTACCATCGCGAATCTCCTTCACGATGCGCTGAGGAAGTTATCTAAATATTCAAGGACCAATGAACTTGGCATAAATCCCAAAAAGTCAAAGCTGGTGTTGTTCACAAGAAGAAGAAGGTATGGCGAGTTCACAGAACAGGTGCCGGGTGGGTAACAGCTGCTGCTATCTTGAAAGGCTAAATACCTGGCAGTAATTTTAGATCAGTTATTGAACTGGAGAAGAATCGTTGAGGAGATAGTCAAATGTCGTAACTTTATAGGAAGTAGTTGGAGACTTAGACCAGGGACAGTCTACTGGATGCACACTGCTACGGTTAGTCCGATTCTCACGTTCGATTGGTTGGTTCGGCAACGGACTCTTGAGAAGGGGGGGGGTCTATGCAGTATGATGGATAAGCTAGAGATTAGGTTGAGTTTTCGCTATTCTTAAGGCAGTGGATGTTATCCTGGATCAGAAACGGCAGCCTTGTCAGACAGCCACAGTCTTGTCAGTAGACGTTCAGGCTCTGTGAGTAAGGGGCTTGTCGGAAGCCACAAGAAGCATCTCGGTCTGCTGCTCTCACTTTGGGTTGGGTCCCGCGAACAAGGTGGCTGACGAAATTGCCTGGTTGGATAGCGAATGGACTCTGCGAGTACTACGACGATGATGAGCCCTCCCCTGTGCTGGCTGTATGGAATGGTGGATATGTAGCGTGGCCTGGCGCTGCTGGCTGCAGGGTGGCAAAGGCACCTCCATTGTTCCGACAAAAATGCCATTAGGTCTCCCGCAGAGCGATTTCTGCGGAACCCATACCGTTTATCGCTAAGAAGGCCAATGGACTCTAAGTATCAGACAAGATGATGGTTAACCATACTCTCCATATCCCTGGAGAATGCCGAATATATCGCAATTGACCGGTAATTCACAGGGATGGGGATGGGCTGAACGTTCGCAACCTTCTAAGGCACCGGGAAAACTCCCGCACGGTAAGCGAGGTTGAAAAGGTTGCGTAGTGGACGAGCAATCGTCGAAGAATACTTACATAGGACAAGTGTTGATACCGCCCGGGCCTGGAAATTTATTAAAGTCGAGATCAGCACGGACTATGACACTTAAGGCGATGGGAGAATGGATAGAGGATAGCAGCAGATCATACCACTGCGATATAATCGAGGAAACGATAGGGTAATTGGAAGTATGGAATAGGTGTGCGATTGGATGTTTGAGGCGATACTTGTAGTCGAGTGCGAGGCACTGCTGCCAGCGGCACAGTCTTGGATTGACGAAACCCCGATATTGCCATCTGGAAGATCATGCTATACAGATGGATCAAAGCTAAAGAACAGAGCGGGCCTGAGGGTTCTCTACATCAAAAACTCAGGGACTAAGAGTTGTTTTAGACTGCCTGACCATGAAACGGCGAAAAGCCGGGCAATCACAGAATACATGAGGTTGTGTGTGTTAACGCGAGGATATAGAGTGTAAAAATAATAACGGATAGTAAACTGGCCATCAGGGCAAAAGCAACCAGGATGGTAAGATCACGAACAGTCTCGGAATGGAAGGAGATTAACAACTTCTCTGAAAACGGTATGATCCGCATCGTTTGGGTGCCGTGCTATAGCGGAGTAATGGGGAATTAAAGAGCAGACAAATTGGCAGTGAAGGCCAGAGGACTGCCGTCAATAAACTTGGTTAACCCGAAGCCATTCGGATCGACGCAGTCCTAGGTAAGGGAGAGGAGAGGACGCAGAGGAGAAAGGACGCAGAGGACTGCCGTCAATAAACTTGGTTAACCCGAAGCCTTTCGGATCGACGCAGTCCGAGGTAAGGGAGTGGGCGACTAACGCGTGGAACATCGAAATGGTCGATGAGACGACGAAAATGCTATAGGGAGATCGGGATTGTGAGAAGACGAGGCTATTACTGAAAGGAAGAGACTAGAAGGTCAGTATAACTTTCGGTGTCATAGCAGTACATATAGGTGTAAGACCTTACTTATGAAAAATCGGTGCGGCAAGTGATGGCACGTGGAAGGAATGTGGGGAGGATGATGAAAAGAAATTTTTATGTTAGGAATTTCATGCTACTTACAAAATCCTTAATGGTTTACCATACCACTCTCCTAAGTAAGTTCATGTATTTTGTCCTCATCTACGTACCGGTATCTTTTAGCCGGGAAATGACATAGGAAATGCTCATTCCAACGTATCATCATCTTCCCCACATGTCCTGCACATGCTATCACTTGTCGCACCGATTTTGCATAAGTGAGCTCGTAGTCCTATTATGATAGTCCCCGTTATGATACCAAAAGCTATACGGACTTTCTTCTTACTTCCTTTGAGTAATGTCCTCGTCCTCTAACCATCCGGATCACCCAATATTATGTTTGCCGTCCTACGGACTGATTACCGGTGCTGATCGGTGTAACTACGTTAATTTTTGTAAATTTTTAGGGATGAAAAAGTTTTGCTTATTTATCAAACGTTTGATTAGAAATTTTTATCATACACTTGCGTTTTAAGCCGAATACGTATAAGTAATGCATTTCATCCTGCATCTAAATTTCTGTTCTGTTAAATCTAAAATGGAATTGAACTGATTTTTTTAAGCATCATGTTTGATTTTCCGATGGACTAGTTAGTTAGGTCACTGAAATCCTAGGCGTCTTAGGAACAAATTTGTACTTTGGTTATTATTTCTTTGACCACGTTGGGAGGGCAATAAGGACGAATCACCACCTTTATGTGTGTCCAAAGAAATGGACCAACTACCTGTATTTTTTCCTCTATATCCCCTTTGCTTTGGTTTTACCGAACAAATGGCTACAGGAGCATCGAACCAACCCCTCCGACGAGCTAGTAGGACGGTCGCATATACGTGCTATAGCTTTCTGAACCCAAAACCTCCGTCAGACTTTCGGTTATATGCAACAAATCTCCACATTCATTCCTCGATATGCATGGGACATATGTCTAAAAGGGTTATTCCTTTCTTGACCAAATCAATTCATGCTTCTGGCCTTAACACAACGGCGCAACGGACCATGTTGGCTGAGTGTCGATACCATTGATACGTTGGAATACACCGATGGCAGTTGAACCATTATCACCCTCAACATATTCCCAAGAACTATTGTTGGCCTTAGTTCTCTTGGGGATGAGACGTTCGTTATGTCTTTTAGATGACTGCTTACTAAATTCGAATATGATTCGATGGGGTAGCTTGGCCAGCTACTATTCCCCGAGCCGAATTTAAGGAGTCTCGCTTTCCCTGTTGGTGAGAGTCTTAAGCTCCGATGCACCATGCCTCTCAATAAACATAAGGGCGGGGCGACTTCTGTTATACCACCACTTTCAGTGGCCTATGTCTGTGCTTGAGAAGGTTAATGACAGATATGCGAAGATTAAATATGAATGGACTTTTTTTAAGAAAATAATTGGTATTGTCTCAAGAATAATACTTAAATCAGGAGTTTTCATTAGAAACACGACTGCTGCGGGAACCACTTACCGTGATTCATACAGGCTCGTTGTAGCTAGTGACTACTTACCCTAAGCAAATTAGAAGCCTCAACTACAACAATAATCAGAAACCTCTTCAGACCAGTGCTAGTGGAGCCTGGTATAGCAACTCCATCACCACCGTAGCTGTTGGATCTTTGCAGTACATGACAAGCCTACTCCAAGGCTATAAACCTGATTATTCACTTGAGGCCAAAAACAGCTTAGAGAATAATATGGTTGTAGCTTTGATTACCGAAATGATTAAACATTGGTAAACGGTGATTTTTATCTATTAACTTTTTGGCAATACTGGTTTAAACAGCTAATGCAAGTTTCGGGTTTGGTTTAACTGTCAAACATCTTGAGTTTGGTCTATAGTTTAACCGTGAAACGTCTTACAAACGAACAACGCTTGCAAATTATTGAAATTTCGTTATCAAAATGCGTACTCTGTTAAGAAAGCTCATCACGCGCTTCTTCCATTGAGCGACGAAGCTCATTTCTGGCTCAATGGGTACGTATGTAAGCAGTATTATCGATTTTGGAGTGAAAATCAGCCAGAAGCATTGCATAAGCTACCCATGCATCCACAAAAAGTCACAGTTTGGTGCGGTTTATAGGCTGGTGGCAACTCTGGACCGTACTTCTTCAAAGATTATGCGAATCGTAACGTAACTGTGAATCGTGAGCGCTACCGTGAGATGATATACAATTTTTTTTTTTTTTGCCCAAAATGCAAAAGCTTTACATGTGGTTTAAAAAAGACGGTGACACATTTCATACAACACGCGTAACAATGGACTTATTGAGAGGCGGATTCGGTGAACATTTTTTTCACATTCGAGTCCGTTCAATTGGTAGCCTAGATCGTGCGATTTAACGCCTTTATGCTATTTTTGGTGAGGCTATATAAAAATTCATGTCTATACAGACAAGCCTGTTTCAACTGCCGCACTGGAAGACAATATTGAAGCACTTATTCATGAGATACCGGCGGAAATGTTGGAATGTTGGAAGAGTATGCCAAAATTAGGCTAAGCGGTGTGGTCACGGTCAAGGTTTGCATGAAATAAACTATAAGCATTAAATTATATGGGGCTTAATATCGGTTCAAATAAGATTTCATGCATTTTTCTGAATTTTATGCGTTTTTTTTTTTTGAAAGACTTTCCTATAGCTCTTAAAAAAATCACCTTTTACAATATTCATGCAATGCAAATGCAAATTTTGCCCATGAACATTCCACTAAGGAACTGGGGCAAACTTCTCACAATCAATGAGTGCTGTCCGATTCAATTTTAAGCTCAATGATAAGGGGCTTCCCTTTTATAGCCGAGTCCAAACGGCGTGCTACAGAGGCGGACATGCATACCTCTGCGCTACGGTGGCCTTTATACAGTTATGAAACCAAATTCAACGAGAGATCAGTTGGAACCCTGACCTCATGGTATTACACCTAACTGGATTTGTTACTCAGCTAGTGGACATATCTTAAAAAAATAGGAATATATGAATAAATTAATAAGTGCTTAACTAATTTTGTTTGTTCAAATGTCCTTTATTTATTTGCTTGTTCAAATTTCCTTAATTTAAACACATTTAATTTAAATTGTTTGCACTTAGGCATTTTGTGGTTTAAGTAATGAAACCCACGTTCAACAACTGCATCGATGCCTTGGTATGATATTTTTTCTAAAGCCAATTGTCATGGGTTGCGTATACGTTATGTGTTAGCAATCATCCCAACAAGTATACGCACCGGGCGACCGCTCACAAACACTTTAACATTTTTTACATACGTAATAGCTACAATTGTAGTCAGATTTTTTTTTACTGCACACATTTTTATTAAAATGTATCATTTAATATAAAATATATTAAAATATTTTCAAACATATTTGAATACATCATATTAGATTTCATTATTAAAAATATCCGTATGTGTGTGGGCAAAGAGCATACAGACAGCCACATTCATATTAAAATGCTTATTAAACCACAAAACACTATCAACAATAAAGGGCTGCATGAAATGCTTCAGATATGTTATATTTAGAAAAATTAATTAAACCAATATGAGACTCCCAATTACTTAAATTTCTACACATTGCATTGCCACAAAATGGCATTATGAAAGGGCTTAAGGATGACATAACTGTTAAGTGTCATGATTTGAGGATATGCAGCTTCCACGCCCAGATTGGCTTAGAAAAAATGCAGTATACATATTGGTTGGTGTTTTAAGGAAGAATGAGGTAGGTATAACTGACTAAAGTGCAAAATGTAAAAGGCTTTCAGATAACATCCGAAGGTCCTGCACCCTATTACAGATGAATTTAAACACTACCAGCTTTACTCACAAAACTTAAGACTTGATTTAAGGCCTCATAAAGTTTTGTGAATAAGGCCGTATATATAAATTTAACCGAAGATTTCTAATTGGATGGATGCCACATTTTTCGCTTGTAGTTAGCATTCGTCAGAGGTAATTGGGGAAATTGACCAGAGACATGCAGTATTTGTACTAAACTCCGGCTTTCTCGCAGACCTCAACAAGTCTGAAGGGGTTGTATCCTTCAGATTCCACGCGTTGATACTGCAGGTCTATAGAAGCGGTGGGTTTGGGGAATCAGGAGACGACTCAAACGACTGCTGAACACGTGCCTGAGGAACTATGGACAACATCGCTAAGATCTGGCGGATTGCAGGAGGCGGAAAATCCCCCTGCCATGATCGAAAAAGGAGTTAAAAGCATCGAAACGGGACCCGACAATCCCGGTATGGATGGGTCATCTAGTTGGACGGGGATCTAAGGATGCGTACGGAAGCTCATAATGACAAATTCTAACGAATCTTGTGAGGATGAAATCCTGGCGGAATCAGAAGACGAGGTTCTAAATCCGGACTATGGTCCGGTTTCTACAGATAAATGCCCACCAATGTAAGGCCGCTTCGGTGGCACTAAAGGTTCTCCTGATTCCAGGGGAATTTGATTTGATTCTTATCCAGTAACCATGGGTGTGTGAAGGAATGGTTCGTGGACTAAAAATTCCAGGATTTAAACTACTCAAGGGTACGGGGAATGGGAGACACAGAGCCTGTAGTATTGCAAAGAGTAGTCCAAATGTTTTACTTCTTCCGTCGCTAAGCACTAAGGAATCAGTAGTAACCATCCTTGCAATAAAAAAGTCTCATTACTGGCTTTCCTATTCATGACACACGATTCAGAGATGCCGCCTTCAAACCTTAAGTTTCTGGTTGAAGGGAAAAAAAGCCTTATTGTAGGAAGTGATGCTGATTCACATCACGAGCTATGGGGAAGTTGGGATGTCAACGA
>NC_081554.1:59304432-59311932 GCF_963082655.1 Stomoxys calcitrans | reverse complement strand
ATTCGGGCTGGCATAATCGTATGGATGGAAAGTTATATATCGTCATGGATACAAACGTTTGCTTGTAGGTGGCCATTGCACCAGTAAAACATTTGGATTAGCTTGCAAACTTGAAAGGTTGGCCTTCTGTACCCACCATCGAAGGATAAGAGAGGGTATATTCAGTTGAAAGAACATTGCAAATACACATTTGCAAAACAGGGGAAAACTTCTCACTTGTATATGAGTTCTGGTTGATAGAGCTCTATGATAGTTTAGGTCAGGCTGAATGGGTTGCCCACCACAGTTGAGTTTACTCGAAGGCTAGTTTCACCCATTGTAATGCCCTAGAAAGAAAGAGAAGAGAAAGAAAATATGAGACCTCGAACCATATCCAGGGGTTATATACGAATAATAGAAATGGGGAGAATGGAGAAGCAGAGCGGGGTTAAAAAGTCCTATCTCTCACTTAAGCATGCATGTACCTTAGACGGATCTGATCGAAACCTTCGTTGGAACTATTCCGTTACCTTCACAAATCTTAGAAGAACTTCCAAAGGTACGTTCGCAAGTTTACCCAGATCACAGAAGAACCACCTCCTCAGAAAAGAGAGTCTGCGTACCTGCAGTCCTGTATATGACCAGAGCAAGTGCTCCATAGTCGCAAAATTTTTACTAGTGATTCGATTTTCTTCAACTGTGCGTCGTCCACATCTGCGATTAACTTCGAGCCATCTCCGCCGAGATCCCGCAGGATGTCATTGATCACGAAGTTCCACAGATCAGCGAGAACACCGACTCCTAGCGTGTTCCTCTTGTCACCCGCCTTCAGACCACACTATCTCCCAAGTTAGCATAAATAATCCAGCCACAAAGCATATTATTATTGCACTAGGAGATTATAGGGTGGATCCCCTTGCGGCGACTATCGATCATATCCCCACTTTATTAAAGCCCCCCTCAATATCCAGAGAAAGTGTACTATAGCGGCCTTTCTCCTCCTCCTTCCTCCTCCTCCCATCCTTCCTCCTCCTCCCATCCTTCCTCCTCCTCCCATCCTTCCTCCTCCTCCCATCCTTCCTCCCCCTCCCCTCATTCCTCCCCCTCATTCCTCCCCCTCCTTCCTCCCCCTCCTTTCTCCCCCTCCTTCCTCCCCTTCCTTCCTCCACCTCCTTCCTCCCCCTCCTTCCTCCCCCTCCTTCCTCCCCCTCCTTCCTCCCCCTCCTTCCTCCCCCTCCTTCCTCCTTCCTCTACCTCCTCCTTCCTTCTTCCTCCTCTTCCTCCTCCTTCCTTCTTCCTCCTCTTCCTTCCTCCATCCTCCTTCTTCCTTCCTCCTACTCCTTCATTCTTCCTCCCTCCTCCTCCTTCATTCTTCCTCCTTCATTCTTCCTCCTACCTCCTTCCTCCTCCTCCTTCTTCCTCCACCTTCCTCCTCCCTCCTTCCTCCTTCCTCGTCCTCCTTCCTCCCCCAGGAACACCTCTTCGCCTCTCTCGTTTCCTTCTGTAATCTGCAAAGGACCTAACAATTTTCATCCCTGTTCTTTGTCATGTTCTCTCTTCTCTTGGCTTTATTAAAAATCCTCCTGCTCTCCCCTTAAGTACATACTGTTCCGGTGACCACCATGACTGGCTGGTTTTTCGCGACGGTAAAGGCCTCGTCCAGGCATTCCGTTACAAGACTTCAGTTTCCTTGCGGCCTTCAGTTATCTTGCGTCCACCAGAGGCCCCTCAGGTGGCCCCAGCCTCTACATCTGTTCCCTTAACTTCTCCCAGTTAGTCTCTCTCGGGCTTCTATATGGTCTCCTCCTTCCGACTTTGGGCTCGACGTGAAAACATATCCTATAATGATCCCAAAAAGGAGCACTGGTTGGAGACATTCCAGCCCAAGACTTTAAATGAGTCACTGTTTGTCACAAGCGGTAAATTTATACCAAGTTCCCTGATTCGGTTGTAGAAAATAGGGGCATTGCTGTGGATAAAATCTAATCCTAAATTAGCTCATCCCTATTGATGGTATCCGTGCTTCCCCATAGACTTCCCCTAGTCGCACCAGCTGACTAGGGCCCGGACTGCGTCCGTAAGGGAGTAATCTTCATCGTAGGGTCAATGGAGGCCAGGATTCTTGGTTTGCGCGGCCTTTGCAAGGCTCCTACCGTTTAGCTCTCATCTTTGAAACGAGAATTCAGAGTTAGGTTCCAGTCCCTGCTGGCTGCTATACAGCTTCTAATCTTATCTTCTGCTGGGGGAAAGATTATATTCAGATTAAATGATCTGAGTCCACGAACATGATCTGAGTCCACCACGTAGCTATAATTCCCGAACAAGGGACAGGCCATGAGCATCTCTCCCCATAGTTCTCAGCAGCTCATAAGTGGCTGGCTCTGAGTGGTACAGGTTAATCTGCACTAAATTCAGCGGTCACTGGAGCATAAAGGTTAGCATGTCCGCCTATGACACTGAACGCCTGGGGTCGAAGCCTGGCGAGAACATAAAAAAAAAATGTTTCAGTGGCGGTTTTCACCCCCTAATGGTGGTTTTCATCTCCTAATGCTGACGTTTGTGAGGTACTTTGCCATGTAAAAACTTCTCGCCTAAGAGGTGTCTCACTACCGTACGCCTTGCGGACTTCGGCTATAAAAAGGAGGCCTCTTATCGTTGAGCTTAAACTTGAATGGGAGTGGACTCATTGATGTGTGAAAAGTTTGCCCCTGTTCCTTAGTGGCATGTTCAAGGGCCATATATTCAATTTTTAAATTCAGGCAACCCATACCCCCTAGCTCTCTGGGTTGCGTTTTTATCAGCGGAGGGTAGAACCATTCCTACCAAGCTTAAGCCGAACTTGATCTCTCCAAGCGAGGACTTTAGGAGTGACAAATATCCTGAACTAACCCTGATCCAGGGATCCTTGGCATAAGCTTTGTCCCTGGCTCGTCCCCTTACAATCGTCCTGCCCTACGTCCCTAGAAAATGTTTTTCCTTCCCTTTAAGCAGCCTATGTATAGCTTCATCCTTAAACCCAGAAGGTAGAATCCATTCTCACAATGTCGTCCAGCGGGGGATTTGATCAATCGGGACTTGACGCCCTTCTGCCACTTCCAACCATCGAAAGCCTCGAAGGAGTCATACTCTCCTTTTTCAATAGCTTTCGGTAGAGCTCGGAGAAACTTCTCTTCGAACATAAGCCATCTTTCCGTGGACAGCCGTCCTTAAAGATTGCTCCGGGCTAGAATAGCCACTTGTGGTTCAGGTGCTGATGGCAAACTTTAAGTTCAATGAAAAGGGGCCTCCTCTTTATAGCCGAGTCCGAACGACGTGCCGCAATGCGACACCTTTTTGGGGAGAAGTTTTAACATTGCATAGTACCTCACAAATGCAGCATTAGGAGGAGATAACCACCGCTAAAAATGTTTGTTGATGTTCTCGCCATGATTGAACCCAGGGGTTTAGCATCATAGGCGGACATGATAGCCTCTACGCTACGGTGGCCCCACTGATGCAGGACGAAAGAAAATCCAATGCTTTCTCATTTCCGCATCCAATGACCTTGACACCCTTCTGCCACTTCGCACCATCGAAAGCCTAAAAGGAGTCATACTCTCATTTTCCAATAGCTTCCGGTAGAGCTCGTAGAATCTTCTCTTCGATCATTTTCCATCTTTCCGTGGACAGCCGGCCTTCAAGATTGCTCTGGGCTCGTATAGCCACTTGTAGCTCAGGTGCTGATGGCAAACTAGTCGATTTATTGGCCCGTTTGCCATCAGTCGACTGCGCATCGCCAGATCGCTGACGCTTGTTCCCTGAATTGGTGCCTGTCATTTGAGTTAGACACCCTTGCCGGAAGGACACTCTCCGGACCGCCCTTCCTGGCTTTGGTGGCAGGATCAAAAAGACCTCGGAAAAACATTGAAATATCCATTGCCGACCCTTTGTCGTAAATTTATAAGACTATCAATTCCTTCCATCCGTCAGTTGATATCATGCTTCAGTCCTTAACAAGTAAAAGCGTGCTAAGTTCGGCCGAGGCGAATCTTGGGAACCCACCACCATGGATTCTGCTAAAATATGGGAGCTATATCAGGTTATATACCGATTTGGGCCACTACTTTGCACAGTTGTTGAAAGTCATAACAGACAACCGCATGCAAAATTTCAGCCAAATCGAATAAAACTCGTGGCTTGTAAGGGCTGAAGAAAACAAATCGGGAAATCGGTTTATAGGGAGCTTTGTCAGGCTAAAGACCGATTTGAACAACCGATTTGAACCATGCTTAACACAGTAATAAGAAGTCAACAGAACACCTTTGTCGTAAATTTAAGTTCGGCCTATCAATTCCTTCCATCCGTCAGTTGATATCATGCTTCAGTCCTTAACAAGTAAAAGCGTGCTAAGTTCGGCCGAGGCGAATCTTGGGAACCCACCACCATGGATTCTGCTAAAATATGGGAGCTATATCAGGTTATATACCGATTTGGGCCACTACTTTGCACAGTTGTTGAAAGTCATAACAGACAACCGCATGCAAAATTTCAGCCAAATCGAATAAAACTCGTGGCTTGTAAGGGCTGAAGAAAACAAATCGGGAAATCGGTTTATAGGGAGCTTTGTCAGGCTAAAGACCGATTTGAACAACCGATTTGAACCATGCTTAACACAGTAATAAGAAGTCAACAGAACACCACATGCAAAATTTCAGCCAAATCGAATGAAAACTGATGCTTCCAGGGGCTCAAGAAGTTAAATCGAAAAATCGGTTTATATGGGAGCTATATCAGGTTATATATCGATTTGGGCCGTACTTGACACAGTTGTTGGAAGTCATAACGGAACACTACGTGCAAAATTTCAGCAAAATCGGACAAAAATTGCGGCTTCCAGGGGCTCAAGAAGTTAAATCGAAAAATCGTTTTATATGGGAGCTATATCTAAATCTGAACCGATATGGCCCATTTACAATCCCCCACGACCTACATTAATACTAAGTATCTGTGCAAGATTTCGTTCGGCTAGCTTTACGCGTTCGACCGCTATAGTGATTTCGATAGAAGGACGGACGGACATGGCTAGATCGCCTAAGAACGTTGAGACGATCAAGAATATACACACCTTATGGGGTCCTAGATGAATATTTCGAGGTGTTACAAACGGAATGACTAGATTAGTATACCCCCATCCTATGGTGGTAGGTATAAAAATGATATTGAAGGCAAAGTATTTAGGTCTCCGAGTGTCTACAAATCCCTAAACAATAAAAGTTAAACTTTTGTTAAAAAATGTTTGCTGGGTAGCCTCATGCGATTACGAGGATACAATATTATGGGGAATCTCCTTATGTGGCATGCTTAAGTGGAAAAAATTATTTCACTACTTGAAATACGTACGTACAGTGATTTTCAATAAGATCCTATACAAACACCATAACATATTCAAATAAAAACGCCACAATGAGGCACACACGAGTACTTTTCGTTGCACAAACAAAACCATTGAATTCGCAAACATGCTCACATTTATGAGCATTTCCACTTACAGTTTTACATATATAATACCCTCCATCCCTCCTGTGTAACGTAATTAAACCACTTATTAAATATGGTTTTAATATGTCTGTGGGTTTATGCTACGATTTTTAAAGATCTTGCGAAAATTTAACAGATTATCCCTTACGCATATGAGGGATAAGTTGAAAAGCTAACATAGGCTTATATTTGGATATAATCGCTATATGGAGATATCTACCGATGAAGTCTCTCACGAATTCTCTTTCTAGGCACCAACAAAACAGGATAATGAACACGAATTTCTTCCTTTTGATGCTCAATAAGTCAAATCAAGAGCAGATTTGATTTCTTTATTCGAATCCACCTTGTCTGCTTGTTGTGCGGTTGTTATGCATGTTCATATTCAATTAACAATTGATATGGGTTTCTGTCACATTAACATGGAACAAAGCCTTTGTTTGCTGTATTATTTTCTTTTCATTAAGACCACTCAATGGCACTGAGTGTCTGTTTTTGAATCCTGTCATTTCTTTGAGTTTGTTATCACCTCGCGTATGCCTACTATAAATGTGAATATTGTAACCTTAAAGGCCACCGTAGCGCAGAGGTTACCATGTCCGCCTATGACGCTGAACGCCTGGGTGCGAATCCTGGCGACACCATTAGGAAAAATCTTCAGCGGTGGTTTTCCCCTCCTGATGCTGGCAAGATTTGTGAGTTACTATGACATGTAAAACTTCTCTCCAAAGAGGTGTCGCACTGCGGCACGCCGTTCGGACTCGGCTATAGAAAGGAGGACCCATATCATTGAGCTTAAACTTGAATCGGAGTGCACTCATTGATATGTGAGAAGTTTGCCCCTGTTCCTTAGTGGAATGTCCATGGGCAAAATCGGGTTTTAAGGCAGCTATGTCAGATAATGGGCCGATTTAGGCCATACTTGGAACAGTTGTCAGAAGTCATAACAAAATGCTCCTTTTATAGCCCTAAGACCCAAAATCGGAGGATTTATATCTATATGGCAGCTATAACCAAATCTATATGGCAGCTATGACCAAATCTGGACCGATCCAGGCCAAATTAACGAAGGATGTCGAAGAGCCTAACACAACTCACTGTCCCAAATTTCAGCAAAATCGGATAATAAATGTGGCTTTTATGGGCCCAAGACCCTAAATCGGAGGATCGGTCTATATGGCAGCTATAACCAAATATGGACCGATCCAGGCCAAATTAACGAAGGATGTCGAAGAGCCTAACACAACTCACTGTCCCAAATTTCAGCAAAATCGGATAATAAATGTGGCTTTTATGGGCCCAAGACCCTAAATCGGAGGATCGGTCTATATGGCAGCTATAACCAAATATGGACCGATCTGGGCCAAATTGATGAAGGATGTCGAAGGGCCTAACACAACTCACTGTTCAAAATTTCAGCAAAATCGGATAATAAACGTGGCTTTTATGGGCCCAAGACCCTAAATCGGAGGATCGGTCTATATGGCAGCTATAACCAAATATGGACCAATTTGGGCCAAATTGACGAAGGATGTCGAAGGGCGTAACACAACTCACTGTCCCAAATTTCAGCAAAATCGGATAATAAATGTGGCTTTTATGGGCCCAAGACCCTAAATCGGAGGATCGGTCTATATGGCAGCTATAACCAAATATGGACCGATCTGGGCCAAATTGACGAAGGATGTCGAAGGGCCTAACACAACTCACTGTCCCAAATTTCAGCAAAATCGGATAATAAATGTGGTTTTTATGGGCCCAAGACCCTAAATCGGAGGATTGGTCTATATGGCAGCTATAACCAAATATAAACCGATCCAGGCCAAATTAACGAAGGATGTCGAAGGGCCTAACACAACTCACTGTCCCAAATTTCAGCAAAATCGGATAATAAATGTGGCTTTTATGGGCCCAAGACCCTAAATCGGAGGATCGGTCTATATGGCAGCTATAACCAAATATGGACCGATCTGGACCAAATTGATGAAGGATGTCGAAGGGCCT
>NC_081554.1:59260948-59304232 GCF_963082655.1 Stomoxys calcitrans | reverse complement strand
GCTAGCTTTACGCGTTCGACCGCTATTAGTGATTTCGATAGAAGGACGGACGGACATGGCTAGATCGCCTAAGAACGTTGAGACGATCAAGAATATACACACCTTATGGGGTCCTAGATGAATATTTCGAGGTGTTGCAAACGGAATGATTAGATTAGTACACCCCCATCCTACAGTGGTAGGCATACAAATTAAATTGAAGGCAAAGTATTTAGGTCTCCCAGTGTGTACAAATCCCTAAACAATAAAAGTTAAACTTTTGTTAAAAAATGTTTGCTGGGTAGCCTCATGCGATTACGAGGATACAATATTATGGGGAATCTCCTTATGTGGCATGCTTAAGTGGAAAAAATTATTTCACTACTTGAAATACGTACGTACAGTGATTTTCAATAAGATCCTATACAAACACCATAAATTCAAACACCATAAATTCAAATAAAAACGCCACAATGAGGCACACACGAGTACTTTTCGTTGCACAAACAAAACCATTGAATTCGCAAACATGCTCACATTTATGAGCATTTCCACTTACAGTTTTACATATATAATACCCTCCATCCCTCCTGTGTAACGTAATTAAACCACTTATTAAATATGGTTTTAATATGTCTGTGGGTTTATGCTACGATTTTTAAAGATCTTGCGAAAATTTAACAGATTATCCCTTACGCATATGAGGGATAAGTTGAAAAGCTAACATAGGCTTATATTTGGATATAACCGCTATATGGAGATATCTACCGATGAAGTCTCTCACGGATTCTCTTTATAGGGACCAACAAAACAGGATAATGAACACGAATTTCTTCCTTTTGATGCTCAAAAGTCAAATCAAGAGCAGATTTGATTTCTTTATTCGAATTCACCTTGTCCGCTTGTTGTCCGGTTGTTATGCATGTTCATATTCAATTAACAATTGATATGGGTTTCTGTCACATTAACATGGAACAAAGCCTTTGTTTGCTGTATTATTTTCTTTTCATTAAGACCACTCACTCAATGGCACTGAGTGTCTGTTTTTGAATCCTGTCGAATATATGGAAATCATTTCTTTGAGTTTGTTATCACCTCGCGTATGCCTACTATAAATGTAGATATTGTAGCATTGAAGGCCACCGTAGAGCAGAGATTAGCATGCCTGCCTATGACGTTGAACGGTTGGGTGCGAATCCTGGCGAGACCATTAGGAAAAATTTTCAGCGGTTGTTTTCCCCTATGTCAGATTATGGGCCGATTTGCCCATACTTGGAACAGTTGTCAGAAGTCATAACAAAATGCTCCTTTTATAGGCCTAAGACCCAAAATCGGAGGATCGGTCAATATGGCAGCTATAACCACATATGGACCGATCTGGGCCAAATTGACGAAGGATGTCGAGGGGCCTAACACAACTCACTGTTCAAATTTCAGCAAAATCGGATAACAAATGTGGTTTTTATTGGCCTAAAACCTCAAATCGGCGGATCGGTCTATATGGCAGCTATAACCAAATATGGACCGATCCAGGCCAAATTAACGAAGAATGTCGAAGAGTCTAAAACAACTCACTGTCCCAAATTTCAGCAAAATCGGATAATAAATGTGGCTTTTATGGGCCCAAGACCCTAAATCGGAGGATCGGTCTATATGGCAGCTATAACCAAATCTGGACCGATCTAGGCCAAGTTTGGTTAAGGATGTCGAAGAGCCTAACACAACTCACTGTCCCAATTTCAGCAAAATCGGATAATAAATGTGGCTTTTATGGGCCCAAGACACTAAATCGGAGGATCGGTCTATATGGCAGCTATAACCAAATATGGACCGATCCAGGCCAAATTGATAAAGGATATCGAAGGGCGTAACACAACTCACTGTCCCAAATTTCAGCAAAATCGGATAATAAATGTGGTTTTTATTGGCCTAAAACCTCAAATCGGCGGATCGGTCTATATGGCAGCTATAAATAAATATGGACCGATCCAGGCCAAATTAACGAAGGATGTCGAAGAGCCTAACGCAACTTACTGTCCCAAATTTCAGCGAAATCGAACAATAAATGCTCCTTTTATAGGCCTAAGACCCAAAATCGGAGGATCGGTCTATATGGCAGCTATATCCAAATCTGGACCGATCTGCGCCAAATTGACGAAGGATATCGAACGGTCTAACGCAACTCACTGTCCCAAATTTCAGCAAAATCGGATAATAAATGTGGCTTTTATGGGCCCAAGACCCTAAATCGGAGGATCGGTCTATATGGCAGCTATAACCAAATCTGAACCGATCCAGGCCAAATTAACGAAGGATGTCGAAGGGCCTAACACAACTCACTGTCCCAAATTTCAGCAAAATCGGATAATAAATGTGGCTTTTATGGGCCCAAGACCCTAAATCGGAGGATCATTCTATATGGCAGCTATAACCAAATATGGACCGATCTGGGCCAAATTGACGAAGGATGTCGAAGGGCGTAACACAACTCACTGTCAGCAAAATCGGATAATACATGTGGTTTTTATTGGCCTAAAACCTTAAATCGGCGGATCGGTCTATATGGGGGCTATATCAAGATATAGTCCGATATGGCCCATCTTCGAACTTAACCTGCTTATGGACAAAAAAACAAGAATCTGTGGAAAGTTTCAGCTCAATATCTCTATTTTTAAAGACTGTAGCGTGATTTCAACAGACAGACTAGGGTCGGAAATGGATATTTCGATATGTTGCACACGGAATGACAAAATGAATTTACTCCCATCCTTCGGTGGTGGGTATAATAAGTAAAACTGTAAAAATAAATAAAAGTTCGGCCGGACCGAATCTTGGGAACCCACCACCATGGATTTTGCTAAAATATGGGAGCTATGTGCAAAATTTCACCCATGTGCAAAATTTCACCCAAATCGTACAACAATTGCAGCTTCCTGGGGCTCAAGGATTCAAATCGGGAGATCGCTTTATATGGGAGCTATATCAGAGGTTCGTGAGCGATTTAGACCGTATTATGGCACAGTTGTTGAAAGTCACAACAAAACTCTACCAGCACAATTTTAGCTAAATCGGTCAACATTGGTGGCTTGTATGGGCTCAAGAAATCTATACACCGATTTGGACTGCACTTGGCACAGTTGTTGAAAGTCATAACAGTCATACTATGTGCCAAATTTCAGCCAAATCAGATGAAGATTGTGGCTTCCAGGGGCTCAATCAGTCAAATCGGGAGATGGGTTTATATGGTAGCTATATCAGGTTCTTGAACGATTTGGACCGTACTTGGTACAGTTGTTGGACACTATGTGCAAAATTTCAGCCAAATCGGACAAAAATTGCAGCATCCAGGGGCTCAAGAAGTCAAATCGGAAGATCGGTTTATATGGGAGCTATATCCAAATCTGAACCGATATGGTCCATTTGCAATCCCCAACAACTTCCATCAATAGTTAGTATTTGTGGAAAATATCAAGCGGCTAGCTTTGCACGTTCGACTAACATTTTCCATAAAACAATTGGAATATTTTTATCCATTTCACAGTTACAGAAGGGATTTGAGAAATTTTCGATTTCGAAACACAGTGAGCCACAAGATTTAAAATATTAAAGCAAATTCTCTACGAATGTTGATCGGAAGTTGGGTTTTTTTGCATTCCAGCACTCATTCACATTCCATCATTATTCCAAAATCCTTTGTTACTTTATTTGGGATGGGATTTTACACAAAAAATGACAAAAAGACACTTGCTGCGATGCGGCTTCAATTAATGAGAAAATAATGTCGTTTTCGATTTAAAGTGCATAAAAATTAATTTCCATTTCGTATATAATCACAATGCGGTGTGAGTGTGTAGAGTGGGTGGTGGTGGCATGTTCATTAATAAGCTTAAGCTCTTTTGTCAAATGAATTCGTTATGCTCCCCTCCCTCCACTTAAATCGGCTTATTGTTATTCCGTATTGTTTTTACACTTTGATGGTATTGTTTTTCTTTCATGTGTTGTTAATTCATAGTGTGAAAGTTTTTATTTGATTTTATGGATTTTTTTACACGGACCATATCCTTCAATCATGCCAGCACGACTCGACTCGACTCGAAACGAGCCGAGCCAAAACAACGGCAACTGAAACAGCGACTGCGACTGCTGAGGCAATAACAACTTCATACTTCACACTCAATTTAACAAAGTCATCATATTTGGAATTCACATTTATTTATTACTCGCACTTATCCAACTGGCCAGCAATTCATCGACGTATTTCACCCATCCATCCATTCAATCGGATAAATAAAAAAAAGGCAAAACATAACACAAAAACAAAGCTGCAACAACAGTCCATATAAAAATCTCATATGCCTCGAACTGAAAATTGCGATTGCATTTTTATGTGCCAGAAATAAGAAAAAAAGGACAAAAAAATCAAAAACAATAACTACAACTGCAAATAGATACCAAATACATTTTCATACCCACCACTATGGTTTGGTGGGTATACTCATTTTGAAATGAGTTTTGCAACACATTTGTATTATTTATTAGCCATAATTGTTGCAAAAATGAAGATAATGAAAAGGGGCCTCCGAAAATGCTAACCTCTGTGCCATGCTAGCCTCCTTTCATCATTTAGCTTAAACTTGAAACTGACAGCACGAACTGCTATGTGAAAAGTATACCCCTCTTTCCTAATGAATAAGGAGCTTTGGACCATACTTATCATGGATGTTTAAAGTCATAACAAATCCAGCTGCTTGATATATGGGACATTTATCGGATTATGCACCGCTTCGGCCCATTTACTGTCCAAACTGATGTTAAGTAATAAAAGGTATTGGTGCAAAAGTTCAAGCATCTGGCATTATACCTTCGAATGTTTGAGTGCTTTCGGCAGACAGAAGGACATTCAAACTGTGTGAAGGACAAGGGCAGAACGCTGGCTAATCACCGAGAAGTGGTTAACTCGTGGAGTGATTGTGACACTACGTCACCTGTACGCGGGTGTAGGTGGATGAAACGAACGCGTGGTCAATGGTTCAGTGCCTCCTATGAGGAATACTGGCAGAACCGTGGCTAGTTTAATCACCGAGACGTGATCAGGTTGTGTGGGCGATCACATTGCAAGAGGTGAGGTAAGCCCCTGGCTTAGAGGCTCCTATGTCTGAGAGACATAGAGCAAAACACTGGTGGCTTTGGTAGGTTAGGCTAGTTTGAAAAGAGGGTACAGATATTAATCTGCCCCATGCCACTACAGACATACACCTAAGCCTGTAATCGGCTTGTTGTGCCCTCTAAAAATTAACAAGTAGGAGCGTGCTAAGTTCGGCCGGGCCGAATCTTATTGGGTTGCCCAAAAAGCAATTGCGGATTTTTTAAAAGAAAGTAAATGCATTTTTAATAAAACTTAGAATGGACTTTAATCAAATATACTTTTTTTACACTTTTTTTCTAAAGCAATCTAAAAGTAACAGCTGATAACTGACAGAAGAAAGAATGCAATTACAGAGTCAAAAGCTGTGAAAAAATTTTTCTACGCCGACTATATGAAAAATCCGCAATTACTTTTTGGGCAACCCATATATACACTCCATCATGGATCGCATTTGTCGAGTTTTATGCGCGGTATATCTTTTTAGGCAAACTAAGAATATTGAATAAGAACTGTTATGCGAGTGGAGCTATATCAAGTTATAGTCCGATTCGGACCATAAAGGAATGCTGCACATTGTAGAAGTCATTGTGTACGATTTCAGTTCATTCGGATAAGAATTGCTCCTTGTAGGGGAACAAGAAGCAAAATCGGGAGATAGGTTTATAGGGGAACTGTATCAAGCTATTGATCGATTCAAACCATATAAGACACGTGTGTTGAAGGTCATGAGGGAAGCCGTTGTACAAAATTTCTGCCAAATCGCCCTCTAGAGGCTCAAGAAGTCAAAAATCCCAGATCGGCTTATATGACAGCTATATCAGGTTATGTACCTATTTGCGCCATTTTTAGCACAGTTATTGAAAGTCATAACAAAACAGCTGATGCAAAATTTCAACCAAATCGGATGACAGCTATACCAGATTATGAACCAATTTGTATCGTACTTAACACAGTTGTTGGAAGTGATACCAAAACACTATGTGCAAAATTTCAGTCAAATCGTACGAGAATTGCGTCCTCTAGAGACTCAAAAAGTCAAGATCCCAGATCGGTTTATAAGGCAGCAATATCAGGTTATGGACCGATTTGGCCCATACTTAGCGCAGTTGTTGGAAGTGATACCAAAACACCAAGTGAAAAATTTTAGTCTAATCAGACGAGAATTGCGCCCTCTAGAGGCTCAAGAAGGCAAGACCCAAAATCGGTTTATATGGCAGCTATATCAAAACATGGACCGATTTGGCTCATTTACAATCCCATGCGACCTACACTAATAAAAAGTATTTGTGCAAAATTTCAAACGGCTAGCTTTACTCCTTCGAAAATTAGCCTGCTTTCGACAGACAGACGGACGAACAGTCGGACGGACGGACGGATGGACAGACGGACGGACAGAGGGACGGACAGATAGACAGACGGACGGACATGGCTAGATCGACTTAAAATGACATGACGATCAAGAATATATATATATACTTTATGGGGTCTCAGACGCATATTTCGAGGTGTTACAAACAGAATGACGAAATTAGTATACCCTCATCCTATGGTGGAGGGTATAAAAAGTAACCTCAAAAAAGAAAATTTAAATTAGAAATTCCGTGCAACTTACAAAATCCCCTAAGTTGGCTCATGTCTGGTATTGTGTCCCCACCTAAGTAACGGTGTCTGTTAGCCGCGAAAGCTGGGCAATGACAAGGGAAAAGATCCAACGTCTTATCATCTTCCCCGCATGCCCTAAATAAGCCATCACTATTACTTGCCGCACCGATTTTTACATAAGTGAGCTCGTGGCCCTATGTGTTCCGTCATGATACCAATAGCTATTCTCCTTCTTATCACCCTTTCAGTAATAACCTCGTCTTCTCACGATCTGGGTCCCCCCATAGGATTTTCGCCGTCCTACAGACCGTTTCGCTTTTCCACAGGGTTGCATGCGCATTCATGGACCAAGCCCTTAACTCGGACTGCGTCGACCCAAAAGGCTTCGGGTTAACCAAGTTTATTGACGGCAGTCTTCTGGCCTTATGGCCATTTCCCCTTACTCCGTTATGGCCTGGTACCCAAACGATGCGGGTTTTGCTATCCTCAAAGAACGCCTTAATCTCCTCCTTACACTGCAATTCCGTGATCGCCCAGATCTCCGCCTGCAGGACCGTATTACAATCAGGCAGTCTAAGACAGATCTCAATCCCTGGGTTCTCAAGGTAGACCCCCAGGCCCACACTGTTCTCTAGCTTTGATCCATCCATGTCACATGGTCTACCAGATGGCAATACAAGGGATCCGTCAATCGCATATTGTTAAAAGCGCCCTCAATGTCAATGCATACCTCCAGTGCGTGCGTTTTGGCATCGATAACTATCTTCGGAAGACCCCACCAGTGCAGTCGTAATCCTGTTGACATATTCGTTAATATCTTCCATGCTTGGACAATCCAAATTATCTTTTCCAAGTCTTCTTATAACAAATAACGCAGGCCCTCGGTCCGCAGGTCATCCTTGCTGATTTTCACCATCAGAACGTGTGTAGCAGTCTCGCTCCGGTGGATGTTTATCTGATTAACCTCAATTTTGATTCGATTGGTCGTCCAGTAAATGGCATCTTGGGCGTAGGTGATGGTACCATCGTCGGTTCCCTGTTCATTAGGCTGCATTAAAACTATTGTCGCTGCTCTGCCTGATGTTCTATATTAGGATCTTTACCAATCGAAGTCAGTGATGGGTCCGTCGTAGGGTCCCAGTTCCTTTAGCTGTATTGAGTTTCCAGTCCCTGTACTGCCTAGTGTTTCAATACTAGGATCTTTGACTGTCTTAGTCTTCCAAATCTCAAGTAAATGGGCTTCTTGAGAATAGATGATGGGGCGATCGTCCGCTCCCTGTTCGTTAGGCAGCATTGAGACTCCTGCCGCTGCTCTGCCTGATGTTCCACATTAGGACCTTTACCTATCCTAGTCTTCCGAATCTTGAAGTTGGTAATGGGTCCGTCATCGTGTCCCTGTTTGTTAGGCTTTGTCGGATCTCTCGCCCTTACATTGCCTGTTGTTGAAGTATAAGGATCTGTGCTTATCCTAGTCTTTCCAATCTTGAAAAAGATAGTCTAGCTCCCGTAGTGCACTATGCCCTTAGTTTTAGTCAAACTTGTCACGGAGACTTGATCAATGCCCACCACAAGGAGAGTACCATCCTCCTTCTCCTCCCTGTGGAAGACCTCCCACTTCACTGTGACGAAACCATTGGTTTTAATTGCCCAAGAATCCCAACATGCGTTCCGTCGCATATTTTCTGCCCCATTCCTTGATGAAGGCCGTAGCCTTTATAAGCTGGAGGATGTCTATCTTTCTCACCCGGTCGAGCTTTGCGCCTTCCCAAGTAGCATGGATACCTCCGACGAGCTATTTGAGGTATCAATACATTCTGCCGATTCAAAACGCAGTGTAAAGATGTCCCCTCTATACTCGCAGCTCATTATTTGTATGGGTGGACCCCCTACAGAGTTCCACACATTTTAGAAAATCCGCTCGTTAACCAGATCCTCCATTTGGGACCGATGATCTGGTGGAAACCTACCGGATGCACTGCCGATAATAGTGACTGCATATGTCAGCTCAACTTCCTTACCACTCTGGCGTAAGAGTGCGGCTCCTTACAATTCTCAGCGACCATCATCCCCTTCCGTGATAGCTGTGGCCTCCTTTGTGTAAGTCACAGACCTCCATGAAGTCTCAGGGGCTGTGCGCGTTTACCTCGTTCCTGTTCCGACTTTGTCTACCTCTGCAGTACACTCTCTGGAGTCTCCTTTACGGGAGAACTGGCTTGGTTTCCCCAGAGTACTTGAAAGCGGGGAGCTCTTCTTATACCCAAAGCCATAGGATGAGGGTATATTAAGCTAGTCATTCCGTTTGTAACATCTCGAAAAATTGATCTAGGACCCCATAAAGTATACATATTCTTGATCGTCTCGAAATTTTGATTCGAACTAGCCATGTCCGTCCGTCTGTCGAAAGCGATAGCAGTCGAACGCTTAGACATAGACTCTTGAAATTTTGCACAGATACTTTATATTGATGTAGGTCGTTGGGGATTGCAAATGGGCCATATCGGTTCAGATTTCGATATATCTCCCATATAAACCGATCTCCCGATTTGACTTCTTGAGCCCATGGAAGCCACAATTTGTCCGATATGGTTGAAATTTGGCATGTAATGTTCTGTTATGACTTCCAATAACGGAGCCAAGTACGGTCCAAATCGATCTAAAACCCGATATAGCACCCATATAAACCGATCTTCCGATTTTACTTCCTGAGCCCCTGGAAGCCGGAATTTTTTGTCCGATTTGGCTGAAATGTTGCATATAGTGTTCTCTTTTGACATCCAACAACTATACCATGTACAGTTTAAATCTGTGTATAACCTGATATAGATCCCCATATAAACCGATCTCCCGATTTGACTTCTCGAGCCCCAAGAAGCGGTAATTTTCATCCGATTTGACTGAAATTTTTATAACCTCCACCATAGGATGGGGGGTATACTAATTTCGTCATTCTGTTTGTAACTACTCGAAATATTCGTCTGAGACCCCATAAAGTATATATATTCTTGATCGTCGTCACATTTTATGTCGATCTAGCCATGTCCGTCCGTCTGTCCGTCCGTCCGGTCGTCCGTCCGTCTGCCTGTCGAAAGCACGCTAACTTCCGAAGGAGTAAAGCCAGCCGCTTGAAATTTTGCACAAATACTTCTTATTAGTGTAGGTCGGTTGGTATTGTAAATGGGCCATATCGGTCCATGTTTTGATATAGCTGCCTTATAAACCGATCATGGGTCTTGACTTCTTGAGCCTCTAGAGTGCCCAATTCTTATTCGATTGGAATGAAATTTTGCACGACGTGTTTTGTCGTGCTATCCAACAACTGTGCCAAGTATGGTTCACATCGGTTCATAACCTGATATAGCTGTCATATAAAACCGATCTTGGGTCTTGACTTCTTGAGCCTCTAGAGGGCGCAATTCTTATCCGATTTGAATGAATTTTGGCACGAAGTATTTTGTTATGATATCCAAAAATGTGGCGAAAATGGTTCAAATCGGTCCATAACCTGATATAGCTGCCATATAAACCGATCTTGGGTCTTGATTTCTTGAGCCTGTAGAGGTCGCAATTATTATCCGATTTGCCTGAAATTTTGTACGACGTATTCTCTCATGACCATCAACATACGTGGTTATTATGGTCTGAATCGGTCTATAGCCCGATACAGCTCCCACATAAATCGATCTCTCTATTTTACTTCTTGAGCCCCCAAAGAGCGCAATTCTTATTCAAATTGGCCTACATTTTACACAGGTCTCCATCATATAATTTAATTGTGGTCCAAACCGGACCATATCGCTCTAATAGAAGAGCAAATATTTTCTTATATCCTGTTTTGCCTAAGAAGAGATGGTGGGAAAAGAACTCGAAAAAAGCGATCCATGGTGGAGGGTATATAAGATTCGGCCCGGCCGAACTTAGCACGCTTTTACTTGTTTACATGGTGTTCTGTTACTGTGCCAAGTACGGTTAAAATCGGTCAAGAACATGATACAGCTCCCATATAAACCGATCTCCCGATTTGATTTCTTGAGCCCTTACAAGCCGCGATTTTTATTCGATTTGGCTGAAATTTTGCATAAAGTTCTGTTCTGTTCTGTTCTGTTATATGTTCTGTTATGATCCTCAACAAGTGCGCCAAGTATGGTCCACTTCGATCTAAAACTAGATATAGCTCCCATATTTTATCAGAATCCATGGTGGTGGGTTCCCAAGATTTGGCCCTGCCGAAATTAGCACCCTTTTATTTGTTCTTCTTCATCTCTTTAGCAGTGTAATGCTGTTCGGCAAATCTGATTCTCTTTCCAGTTTCCATAGAAGTGCCCTTCCAGCATCCTGCACTTTCGCCCGATTGCGCTACCAGTACATACTCCTCTGTCTCCTTCGTTGTTCCTCGCATTGCTTTCTCCGTCTGCTTGTGAGCTTAGCAAAGCCATCCTTCACTTCTGCCGTGAAGCCATCCTTCACTTCTGTCATCCCGCTGCCATTATTTTTCGATTCGGCTGAGATAACTGTTTTGTTGACACTGTCGTTCTTTGAATCCGAGTCGGAAACACCACTTTTATTTAAAGGCTGGGGATGTACAGTTCACATCCCTCTGGTTTATCCGTCTCATCCTCATTAGTCTGACGACTAGTTGTGCGCTTGAAGCATCACTCTCGACTGCAGGTGCCAAGGCACCCACACCTTTAGGAGGGCAGAACAACATGCTACGGTCTGACGCTACCACCGCAGCTGTTGGATCTTTGGAGTCCATTTCTAGCCTACTCCAAAAAGGCTTAAAATTTTTTCTTAATAGGTAGTACCTATTCCGAGATACGGATATTTTCCTTTGAGGAGCGCAATCAAAGTACTGAAGCTAGGAATTCAGTACTTCTTTCAATTTCCTTAATACGTATGGATTTGTTTACTTTATTTGATTGAAGCCATGTTTAGTGTCTGATCACAAATGATGGGTGAAATCTGTGACAAAATTGGGCATAGATATAGGAAAGTTTAAGTAGCCGTTGAGTGCAGTTGAGTAGCCACTCATTCTTAGCATGGACTTCCCACTACAGCCCGCTTACTGTGTAAGATGTCTGTCCATTAAGGCATAACAACTGTTGAGGTCCCGTTCCCTCTTTTCTAGAGAGCCATCTTGGATGCGAAAACCAGACATTGGTAGCTCAGAATTGAAACCATTGATTCATTATCACATTCAATATATTGAGTTGCCCAAAAAGTAATTGCGGATTTTTTAAAAGAAAGTAAATGCATTTTTAATACAACTTAGAATGAAATTTAATCAAATATACTTTTTTTACACTTTTTTTCTAAAGCAAGCTAAAAGTAACAGCTGATAACTGAGAGAAGAAAGAATGCAATTACAGAGTCACAAGCTGTGAAAAAATTTGTCAACGCCGACTATATGAAAAATCCGCTATTACTTTTTGGGCAACCCAATAATTCACCATAGTAGGGTCACTCATAGCCCCCCCACACTGGCTTATTTGGTAGTATTGAGTTTTTATCATCATTTCTATTTGACTTTTTGATATACTCTTCGTTTATATGCGAAATGTTTTTTCTTTTCTGTAAATTTGTGAATATTCATATTCATAAAAATGAATGGAATTTCATAAAAGTTGCTCTTTGTTTTTCCCCGAATGCTATTTTCGCTCTTTTTATTCGACCATCACTGTTTACTTGTTTCCTTTACTACTCGTACTTGTTTCGACTGATGATATGAATCATGTTTGTGAAAATCGCCAGCACCCAGCTAGAGTCCATAAGGTAGGCTTTGTCAAAAAACAAAAGCAAATTGATTCTGGAAATTGTATGAGATGAAAGCATTGCCATGGGATTTGCTTATATAGACAAACAATATAATATCCATTATCAGGTATGGAGGACATGCAATGATTGCTTTTAGTGGGAAAACTTACAAAACAATGGAATAGTTAGGAATAGGTTGCATCAACTTTTTATACCTACCACTTAAAAATGGGGGTAAAATCATTTTGTCATTGTGTTTGTAATACTTCGATATATTCATCTTAAAAAATGTATAAAGTCTTGATGTAAGTAAAGTTCTAAGACGATTGAGCCATGTCCCTGTCCCTGTGTCTTGCTGCTTTTCTGCACTTGGTCTCATCCAAAAAGTTTTGGTCCTAACCTTCGGAGTAAGCACGGATGTACATGGGGATGGGCGTTCCTTCACCCCCCGCTAGGGTTCACCATTCCTCCTGTCTTTCTTTTATACGTGTTTAACCTCTAGTCAGAGATCTCACATCTTTCATTCTCTTCCCTTTCTTTCTAGGTTACCCTACTTACTTCAATTGGCTATGACAGAATATTTGTTCCACTAGCCGAACGTAGAATAGCGTTCCAAGCGCCTCGATCTTCTGCACTCATTCTAAAATCTCTGACACCAAGTTTCGAGGTGTCTCCCACAACTTGATCTTTCCATTGGACTTTTGGTCTTGTCGGTTTGCGTGACTTCTTTGCTGGAACTTCTTCATCCATTCTGACAACATGACCTAGCCAAAGCAGCCGTTGTATTTTGATGCACGCATAACTATGCTATCGTCGTCATACAGCTCATGCAGCTCGTGCTTCATACGTCGCCTATATTCTTCATTAACGCAAACTGCTTCATATATTATTTACGAAGAATATTTCTCTCAAATACTCCAAGCACTGCCTCATCTGCTTTCACAAGTACCCATGCTTCAGAACCATATAACAGCAAGGGTAGTATCACTGTCTTGTATAGTGTAAGCTTCGTCTGTCACGAGGTGACCATGTTTCTAAACTGCTTACTTAGTCCAAAGTATCATCTGTTTGCCAGTATTATTCTTCGCTTTATCTCAAAACTGGTGTCATTCGTTTCGGTTACGGCGGTGCCGAGGTAGATAAAGTTACTGACTATCTCAAAGTTGTGATTCTCAACTTTCTCCAACTTTCTTTATCTGCTCGGTTGTGCAAGGCTTTTTGGGAGTTGAAACCATCCATTTCGTTTAATCTCCATTTACTGCCACAGTCATTCTCACTGACTCTCTTTCGATTCTTTCAAAGGTTGCAGTTACTACCTACGGTGACCGACCTATGATATCGATGTCGCCGGCATAGGCGAGTAGCATGTGCTCTCTTGTGATTAGTGTGCCATATCTATTCACTTCTGCAGCTCGTATAATCTTCTCCAGCAGGATATTAAAGAGATCACACGAGAGGCTGTTTCCTTGTCTGAAACCTCGTTTGGTATTAAAGGGTTCGGAGATATTCTTTCCTATTCTTACTGAGGAACGCGTATCAGCAAGTGCCATCTTGCAGAGTCTTATCAATTTTGCAGGGATACCAAACTCAGACATGGCTTGAAATACCTTTGAACGTCAAGGAGTATCGAAGGCGGCTTTGTAGTCAACAAAGAGATGGCAGGGGTTGATTTGTCCTTCTCGGGTCTTTTCCAGGATATGGCACAGTGTGAATATCTGGTCTAGGGTGGATTTACCAGGTCTAAAACCGCATTGATAGGGCCTACTTATCTCATTGACTTAAGGTTTTAATCTTTTACACAATACGCTCGAGAGAAACTTGTATGCGATGGGGAGGAGACTTATTCCTCTGTAGTTGGCACATTCCGTCTTGTATCCTTTCTTGTGTAGGGGACATAGTATGCTGAGGTTCCAATCATCGGGTATGGTATGCGTTTGCGCAGATAAGCTGATGCATACGCCTTATCAGCGTGTCGCCTCCGGTCTTAAATAGTTCAGCAGGTAACCCGTCGGCTCCTGCTGCCTTGTTGTTCTTTAGTCGGGTCACTGCTACTTGGACCTCATTCTGACTAGGAGGTAAACATTCTATACCATCATCAGGGATTGGTTTTGCTTTATCCTCTTTGCCGCCAACGCCGGACACTAGCAGTTAGGTAAAATGTTCTTTCCATATCCTCAGGATGTTATCTGTGTCAGTTATCAGATTTCCTTCTTTGTCTCTGCAGGAGGATGTGCTTGGTGCAGGCACATCCTCCTGCAGAGACAAAGAAGGAAATCTGATAACTGACACAGATAACATCCTGAGGATATGGAAAGAACATTTTACCTAACTGCTAGCCATCGGTTTGATGTTTAATTCTTTGGTTGAATTTCCGGACTTCATTCTGACTCCTGTACATCTCAATTCGCTCACACTCACGTCTTTCCATTTCCTTTTTATACCCTCCACCATAGGGTGGGGGGTATACTAATTTCGTCATTCTGTTTGTGACTACTCGAAATATTCGTCTGAGACCCCATAAAGTATATATATTCTTGATCGTCGCGACATTTTATGTCGATCTAGCTATGTCCGTCTGTCTGTCCGTCGAAAGCACGCTAACTTCCGAAGGAGAAAATCTAGCCGCTTGAAATTTTGCACAAATACTTCTTATTAGTGTAGGTCGGTTGGTATTGTAAATGGGCCATATCGGTCCATGTTTTGACATAGCTGCCATATAAATCGATCTTGGGTCTTGACTTCTTGAGCCTCTAGAGTGCGCAATTCTTATCCAATTTAAATGAAATTTTGCACGACGTGTTTTGTTATGATATCCAACAACTGTACCAAGTATGGTTTAAATCGGTTCATACCCTGATATAGCTGCCATATAAACCCATCTTGGGTCTTGACTTCTTGAGCCTCTAGAGTGCGCAATTCCTATCCGACTGGAAAGAAATTGTGCACGACGTGTTTTTCTTGTCCGATTTGAATGAATTTTTGCACGACGTATTTTGTTATGATATCCAACAACTGTGCCAAGTATGATTCAAATCGGTTCATAACGTGATATAGCTGTCATATAGCCAGATCTGGGGACTTGACTTCTTGAGCTTCTAGAGGGCGCAATTCCTATGCGATTTGGCTTTTTGCATGAAGTATTTTATTCTTACTCTCAACCACTGTGTCAATTAAGGTTCAAATCGGTTCATAACTTGATATAGCTGCCATATAAACCGATCTGGGATATTGACTTCTTGAGCCTCTAGAGGTCGCAATTATTATCCGATTTCCCTGAAATTTTGTACGACGGATCCTCTCATGACCATCAACATACGTGTTTATTATGGTCGGAATCTGTCTATAGCCCGATACAGCTCCCATATAAATCGATCTCTCTATTTTACTTCGAATTGGCTGACATTTTACACAGGTCTCCAACATATAATATAATTGTGATCCAAACCGGACCATATCTTGATATCGCTCTAATAGCAGAGCAAATCTTTTCTTATATCCTTTTTTGCCTAAGAATAGATGCCGGGAAAAGAACTCGACAAATGCGATCCATGGTGGAGGGTATATAAGATTCGGCCCGGCCGAACTTAACACGCTTTTACTTGTTCTTTCTGCGAAATAAACGTTTCTCCTCTCTCCTTTTCTCCCGATACCTCTCCTTCATCTGGCGCGTTGCTACTGATTGCAGGGTTGCTCTATATGCCGCATTCTTGGCTTCAGTAGCATTTCGACACTCTTGGTCGTACCATGGGCTTCTTGGAGGAGGCTTCCGGTACCCAAGTACGGATTTCGCGGCATTTTCCATGGTATGGGCAATAGTTTGCCATTGCGCCATTATATCATCGGAACAAGGAGTGCTTTCAGCAAGCAGTTGGGTCAGTCGAGTGGAGTATGCCGCTGCCATTTGTTGTGTTTACAACAGTTTTTCAATGTCCAGCTTCCGTGCAGTGTCAGATCGTACTTTCCTTGCCATGTTCAAACGGGTGCGAAGCTTTGCTGCAAAAAAATAATGATCTGAATCTATATTCGCTCCACGGATGGATCGCACGTCTAACACGCTGGATGAATGCCTCCATTTATCACAACGTGATCAATTTGGATCCTCGTGTTTTCTTCGGATGATAGCCATGTGGCTTTGTGAATATTTTTATGTTGAAATCTGGTACTACTTACTACCCTGTTTTTTGCCGCTGCGAAATCTATCAGCCTCAACCCATTACTGGACGTTATCTCGTGGAGGCTAAACTCTCCGACTGTTGGACCAAAAATGTCTTCCTTCCCTATCTTCTTAACTTAAAATCTCCCAGAACGATTTTAATATCATGGGCGGGGCAGCGGTCATATTCTCTTTCTAGGCGCTCGTAGAAAATATCCTTGGTCTGCTCGTCTTTGTCTTCCATCGGGGCATGGACACAAATAAGGCTGATGTTGAAGAATTTGGTTTTTATGCGGATTGTGGTTAGCCTCTCATCCACCGCAGGTTATCACAGTGGGCCAAACTGGTCTCCCAATGAACTCGCCTTTGGTAGGCAACCCACTCAACCTTACCTAACCTTCGGCGTTCATTACCAGGTCCATTTTAAAATTCCTTTTAAGCCTGTACATCCTTTTTCTCTACAAATATTGTAATTTAGTACGTTTACCTATACCAACATCATTCCCATACACACAACCGATATTCTCCATTATATAGAAATAATGTTTGACCAACGCACTGACCAACACCCCAAAAACCACACAGCCTTAGAGCAATCACTGATTATCCCATCGCCACCATTGTCCCGCAACAATTGCACAAATGGCATCAACCAAAATCGATTAAAGGACAATAGAACGAATGAATGAATGAAAACGAACCCAAAATCACATGTAAATATATTCGATGGTTTTTTGATTTCTAAAGCTGCTCCGCTCTCTCTGCCAGGATGTGCAATTCACCAAATTCTGGGTAACTAACCAACGGGAAGTAAAAATTTGGAAACAAAAATCAAAAACAAAAAAGCGAAGAGAAATATTTGAATACATAAAACAACGACATTATTTCCAATTGTTATGGTTATTGTCCCTCTATCCTGTAGACTGATAACAAATACCAAACCAATACCCATGGCCAGCCCTGTAGCCCTTTACAAGGAGAACAAGCAAGTTGCTCACCAGGACACTATGGTTGCGTAAACAACATTTCGATACCCATGCAACTTATTGCTTAAAATTTCAATACCATTAGGCAATGCAGGATAGGAAATCGATGTTCAAGGTGTTTGCAAAGTGGATTAACGAATTAATGGTCCCCCATCATATGATTGTGGGTATGTTCTCAAATTTTGCTAGCTAGTCCCATGGTGCATCATTGTGGGGGCATAAAAAGGAACTAACAATGGTGTATAGCTTGAAACGGCTATTGTTTGGTATAGCCATACTAAATAGCAACAGAAAGAAAACAATTTCGTATCATCAATGCATTTCCATATTCTACATTGTGAAAACATTTCTATTGTTTTATGGTATTTTTGATTCTTTGCCGATTTTTGAATGGGTGAAAAAAAAAACAACGAATGTCGGAGGTCGTAGGAGAAGTCGGCGATGTACACGTCGGATGAGAGTTGTGCTCTATGAGAATTGCGCCCTCTAGAGGCTAAAGAAGTCTAATCGGGAGATCGGTTTATATAGCAGCTATATCAGGATACTGACTGATTTAGACTATACTTAACACAGTTATTGAAAGTCATAACAGAACACCTCGTGCAAAATTTCAACCAAATTGGATAACAATTGCGCCCTCTAGAGACTCAAGAAGTCTTATCGGGAGATCGGTTTCTGTGGCAGTTATATCAGGATATGGACTGATTTAGACCATACTCAACACAGTTATTGGAAGTCATGCCAAAACGCCATGTGCAAAATTTCAACCAAATTGGATAACAATTGCGCCCTCTAGAGGCTAACGAAGTCTAATCGGGAGATCGGTTTATATAGCAGCTATATCAGGATATTGACTGATTTAGACTATACTTAGCACAATTATTGAAAATCATAACAGAACACCTCGTGCAAAATTTCAACCAAATTGAATAACAATTGCGCCCTCTAGAGGCTCAAAAAATCTAATCGGGAGATCGGTTTATGTGGCAGTTATATCAGGATATGGACTAATTTAGACCATACTTGACACAGTTGTTGAAAGTGATACCAAAACGATATTTGTAAAATTTCAACTAAATTGGATAGAAATTGTGCCATCTAGAGGCGCAAAAAGTCTAATCAGCAGAACGGTTTATATGGCAGCTATATTAGGATGTGGACGGATTTAGACCATACTCAACACTAATGTTGTAAGTCATACCAAGCGATATGTACAAAATTTCAGCGAAATCGAATAAGATTTGCGCCCTCTAGAAGCTCAAGAAAACTAATCGGGAGTTCGGTTAATATGGCGGCTATATCAGGATATAGACCGATAATGACGCCATCTGCGGGCCAAATACCTTAAATTTATACCTTAAATTGGTATCTAAATACAGTTAAATCTGAACATCTAAATACAGTTAAATCTGAACCATACTCGTTAAGGATATTGAGAATAAGATTTCAGCGAAATTGGCCCACAAATTGCGCTTTTAATGGGCTCAAGTCCTGTAACCAGAAGATCGATGTAGATGGCAGCTTTATTCAGGTAAAGCCCGATCTAGACCATACTCAGTAAAGATGTCTAGGGACTCAACTAGGTGTGCCCAATTTCAACAAAACAGGCAATCAATAAGGCTTTTATAAACCCATGAACTTATATCAGGACATCGGCTTATGTGGCAGTTATATTCATATATAATTCGATCTGGTCCATACTCTGTACGGATATAGAGAGTCTAACATAACTACCTGAGTCAGATTTCAGTGAAATGGGCCTATAGCGCTTCTTAGTATCTCAAGACCTTGAATTGGAAAGTCGGTATATACATATTTTAGCTTTATTCAAATACTGTCCGATCTTAACCAAACTCTGATTGTCTGCGACTGCGTACAGCTACTCCGTGGAGCATTTGACTATCCGCAACATGTGGACGCGGCCGGTAGCTAAGCAGCTAAGCTTAGCGTGACAGCAATGAACACCACACAGATCAGATCTCAATGCTCCAGCCTGTTTGGAGCTCACAGCTATCCCGTGGCGGTAAACTCTACTCTACTCTACTCTACTCTACTCTACTCTACTCTACTCTACTCTACTCTACTTTACTCTACTCTACTCTACTCTACTCTACTCTACTCTACTCTACTCTACTCTACTCTACTCTACTCTACTCTACTCTACTCTACTCTACTCTACTCTACTCTACTCTACTCTACTCTACTCTACTCTACTCTACTCTACTCTACTCTACTCTACTCTACTCTACTCTACTCTACTCTACTCTACTCTACTCTACTCTACTCTACTCTACTCTACTCTACTCTACTCTACTCTACTCTACTCTACTCTACTCTACTCTACTCTACTCTACTCTACTCTACTCTACTCTACTCTACTCTACTCTACTCTACTCTACTCTACTCTACTCTACTCTACTCTACTCTACTCTACTCTACTCTACTCTACTCTACTCTACTCTACTCTACTCTACTCTACTCTACTCTACTCTACTCTACTCTACTCTACTCTACTCTACTCTACTCTACTCTACTCTACTCTACTCTACTCTACTCTACTCTACTCTACTCTACTCTACTCTACTCTACTCTACTCTACTCTACTCTACTCTACTCTACTCTACTCTACTCTACTCTACTCTACTCTACTCTACTCTACTCTACTCTACTCTACTCTACTCTACTCTACTCTACTCTACTCTACTCTACTCTACTCTACTCTACTCTACTCTACTCTACTCTACTCTACTCTACTCTACTCTACTCTACTCTACTCTACTCTACTCTACTCTACTCTACTCTACTCTACTCTACTCTACTCTACTCTACTCTACTCTACTCTACTCTACTCTACTCTACTCTACTCTACTCTACTCTACTCTACTCTACTCTACTCTACTCTACTCTACTCTACTCTACTCTACTCTACTCTACTCTACTCTACTCTACTCTACTCTACTCTACTCTACTCTACTCTACTCTACTCTACTCTACTCTACTCTACTCTACTCTACTCTACTCTACTCTACTCTACTCTACTCTACTCTACTCTACTCTACTCTACTCTACTCTACTCTACTCTACTCTACTCTACTCTACTCTACTCTACTCTACTCTACTCTACTCTACTCTACTCTACTCTACTCTACTCTACTCTACTCTACTCTACTCTACTCTACTCTACTCTACTCTACTCTACTCTACTCTACTCTACTCTACTCTACTCTACTCTACTCTACTCTACTCTACTCTACTCTACTCTACTCTACTCTACTCTACTCTACTCTACTCTACTCTACTCTACTCTACTCTACTCTACTCTACTCTACTCTACTCTACTCTACTCTACTCTACTCTACTCTACTCTACTCTACTCTACTCTACTCTACTCTACTCTACTCTACTCTACTCTACTCTACTCTACTCTACTCTACTCTACTCTACTCTACTCTACTCTACTCTACTCTACTCTACTCTACTCTACTCTACTCTACTCTACTCTACTCTACTCTACTCTACTCTACTCTACTCTACTCTACTCTACTCTACTCTACTCTACTCTACTCTACTCTACTCTACTCTACTCTACTCTACTCTACTCTACTCTACTCTACTCTACTCTACTCTACTCTACTCTACTCTACTCTACTCTACTCTACTCTACTCTACTCTACTCTACTCTACTCTACTCTACTCTACTCTACTCTACTCTACTCTACTCTACTCTACTCTACTCTACTCTACTCTACTCTACTCTACTCTACTCTACTCTACTCTACTCTACTCTACTCTACTCTACTCTACTCTACTCTACTCTACTCTACTCTACTCTACTCTACTCTACTCTACTCTACTCTACTCTACTCTACTCTACTCTACTCTACTCTACTCTACTCTACTCTACTCTACTCTACTCTACTCTACTCTACTCTACTCTACTCTACTCTACTCTACTCTACTCTACTCTACTCTACTCTACTCTACTCTACTCTACTCTACTCTACTCTACTCTACTCTACTCTACTCTACTCTACTCTACTCTACTCTACTCTACTCTACTCTACTCTACTCTACTCTACTCTACTCTACTCTACTCTACTCTACTCTACTCTACTCTACTCTACTCTACTCTACTCTACTCTACTCTACTCTACTCTACTCTACTCTACTCTACTCTACTCTACTCTACTCTACTCTACTCTACTCTACTCTACTCTACTCTACTCTACTCTACTCTACTCTACTCTACTCTACTCTACTCTACTCTACTCTACTCTACTCTACTCTACTCTACTCTACTCTACTCTACTCTACTCTACTCTACTCTACTCTACTCTACTCTACTCTACTCTACTCTACTCTACTCTACTCTACTCTACTCTACTCTACTCTACTCTACTCTACTCTACTCTACTCTACTCTACTCTACTCTACTCTACTCTACTCTACTCTACTCTACTCTACTCTACTCTACTCTACTCTACTCTACTCTACTCTACTCTACTCTACTCTACTCTACTCTACTCTACTCTACTCTACTCTACTCTACTCTACTCTACTCTACTCTACTCTACTCGTTTTTATAGTGCTGCCAATATATCTTAGAGCAGAACCACCGCTTGGAAATATTTATGTACGATACCTGCCAGAATTCGAACTTCGGCTCTTAGCACCATTATCCGAAACACAATGCTATTGACGGATATAATGCTTAATGCTAGACAATCAGCAGTCCATATTTTGCTAGCAGCACACATGTTCGCCTTATTGTTAACCGCTGAGACATTCACAATTTCTGCAACTTAATATTTTCGGTCTCTTGGATCGCCTTAGTTTTTATTGCATTTAGCTTTTTCTTTTTAAGAGGATTAAACTCACTGCGCATACGGTTACTTCGTATCCCTGCGGGATTGTTTTAATGTATTTTATATCCCTATTTCCTCTTTCTTTTCTTGCCTAAAAAGTTTTAATCGTTTTTTTTTTTTTTGAATTTATGAAATCCCTTCGTCTAAATAATTTCATTCCTGTTCACGTTTTGTTTTTTGGTGGGGTGAGGGGGGGTGTTATAGTTATCGTTAAGTTTTTTGTGCAGCATTATGCCAGTTGTTGTCTTTGAGTTTGATATTTTCAACTTTTACTGGTATGGCAACTACGGCAGCAGTTAAGTATATGTACGTTGTCATTGCTGGTGGCTGGTGACAATATCTGATGTGTCTGTAGTATTTGTTCAAATGACGAGTTTTTTAATTAAATTTACGCTTCGCGTGCTTATATTTTATTTCTCCTTTGAAAAGGCCGAGATAATTCCCTCTTTCTACATCAACCTCCTATCGAACAAGCTGGCATGATAGGGCCGTCCTTCAGAGAAATGTGGGAAGCTGTAAAATGTCATATACATTTACATTTGCTGTAAGCAAGCTACTATGACATGTTTGGTCATACCAAGAGCATTTTGGGGATGCTGGAGGCTACTAGAGACGGTTCTATCCTTTTCGTAAATCGCAATTCGTGTAGTGGATATTGGCATGTAGGGAATATCAATGAAAGGTTAACAAGTCATAGTTGGAAACTCGGCCGCTGGATGGCTCTGAATAAGACAAACAAGCGGCGTTATGAAATAGGCCCCAATGCAATAAAGCCCCTGATGGAAAATGAAATAAGGCCCCAATATTTTATACATGAAACAAAGAACAAAGTTAACTGGGGCCTAGTGTGGTATTTTGGGGTTTTATTCCATTGTAAAAATTAAGATTTAATTTCAAATGAAATAAGACCCCAAATATGGAATAGTATAAGGAATAAAACAATAATTTAGTGTTACCACTTACTGGGCCTTATTTCATTTCAAAATTGGGGACTTGTTTCATATGAAATAATGGCCCAAAATTTGAGGCCTCATTTGAATTAGTGGTAATCCATGGTGGTGGGTTTCCAAGATTCGGCCCGGCCGAAAACTCTCTTACTTGTTATTTTTAGGTTACTATGAGAAAGAAAACAAAATTTCGCTTAAAATCTCGCTACACATCTTCCAGATCTGGAGTTTTCGAAAATTTGGGTAAAGGGGAGGGTCCGCGCCGCTTGCGACATCCAAAAAAATTAAGTATGGCCCATTCAACAAAATCAGAGGTGCGCCCTATATTAAATATTATGTGAATTTTTGCCCCAACTTGGGTACCGGGGCGCCTTAGAATATGGGGATACTGACTTCAAATCCTAATGTGATACTCACCACAAATCCTAATGATTCTTATACCATTCACCTCAGTAAGGGCATATACACTTTTGTCATTCCATTTACAACACCCCAAAATATTAGCCTAAGTCCCAATAAAGTAGACCACTCACTACATTGCACATCGATTTAGCAGTGCCCGATTGTCCGTCCGTTTCTCGGTCAAAACTCTCGAACGACTATAATTAACGGTTGATTTTGCACAAATCCTTCTCGAAGGCTTAGATCAATTGGAATGGTAAATGGGTCAAAGTATCAGCTCTAAATACCAAATGAAGTGATTGGAGCAGTTTCATCATTCCAATGAATTATGCCATTTCTGTCTATAGCCTATCAAGTCAAATTCCAAAGCTGACTTGATCCAGCACATATAATGCAGTCGAGTAATGATAATGAGAAAAGTCTCCCCTCTCTATTTTTGGGGTTTTATTTCACTATTAAATAGAGTCCCATTTTTGTGTCTTTATTTCATTTTCCATTTTGGGGCATTATTACGCGTAATAGTTTAACAAAGATCACTTGATAATTCGGAATCCCAGTTTCGCGTTTTTAAATTATTCTCCCATGTACAGAGAAAAACCAGTAAGGAAAGGCAAAAGTCGGGCGGTGTCGACTTCATAATACCCTACACCTACCCTATAGGTACAAAGTGTCAGTAATGTCAAATTCTGAAATAATTTGATGGACCTTGCCGGATGTTTTCAGATGGGTTGTTCAACAATCCGTCACACATTTCGAGCAAATATGCTCAAACTGTAATATCGACAGTTCACAAATGACAACATTATTGCAAATTACCCAAAATCGGACGAACATATATATATATATATGGGAGCTATATCTAATTCTAAACCGATTTCGAGCAAAATTCTCAGATAATGTGGTACTTGTCGAGAAAAGCGTTGTGCAAAATTTTGGCAAGATTGGTCAAAAAATGCGATTGCAATCGCTCTAGAAATGAAAATCGAGCGATATACATATATGACAGCTATATCTAAATCTGAACCGATTTCCACGAAATTACCGATCACCAGTAATATCGAGAGTCAAGAGAAAATCCTTCCTACCAAATTTCAAGAAAATCGCTTAACAAATGACCATTCTATTGCAACATTACTGCAAATCGGACGAACATATATATGGGAGCTATATCCAAATCTGAACCGATTTCGAGCAAACTTTATAGACATTGTGGATGTCATCGAGGAAGGTGTCGTACAAAATCTTGGGAGGATTGGTCAATAAATGTGCTTGCAGTGGCTCTTAAAGTGAAAATCGGGCGATATATACATATGAGAGCTATATCTAAATATGAACCGATTTCCGTGAAATTCACCAGTAATGTCGGGAGTCATAAGAAAATCCTTCCTGCCTATTTTCGAGAAAATCGGTTAACAAATGACCATTTTATTGCTATATTACTGCAAATCGGACGAACATATATATAAGAGCTATATCCAAATCTGAACCGATTTCCATGAAATTCACCTGTAATGTCGGGAGTCATAAGAAAATCCTTCTTGCCTAATTTCGAGAAAATCGGTTAACAAATGACCATTTTATTGCAGTATTACTGCAAATCGTATGAACATATATATGGGAGCTATATCCAAATCTGAACCGATTTCTATGAAATTCAACTGTAATGTCGGGAGTCATAAGAAAATCCTTCCTGCTTAATTTCGAGAAAATCAGTTAACAAATGACCATTTTATTGCAGTATTACTGCAAATCGGATGAACATATATATGGGAGCTATATCCAAATCTGAACCGATTTTTTTCAATATCAATAGGCTTCGTCTCTAGGTCGATAAACATGCCCATACCAAATTTGAAGACGATCGGATGAAAATTGCGACCTGTAGTTTGTACACCAATTAACATGGACAGACGGACAGACAGACAGACAGACAGACAGGCAGACAGACAAACAGACAGACAAAGCTAAATCGAATCAGAAAGTGTTTCTTAGTCGATCGCTATACTTATCAATGGGTCTATCTCTCTTTCTTTTGGGTTTTACAAACTAATTCACTAAGTTATAATACCCTGTACAACAGTAGTGATGTAGGGTATAATTATCCGAAGAAATTTTCAGTGTTGGTTAACTCAGTAAGCCTGACGATATTTGAGAAGGTGAGAATTACGCTGGATAGCAGCAATGTTAAACTTTGTGCCTAGTGGGTGTCAACCCTACAGCACGCCGTTCGGAGTCGGCTATTGAAAGGAGGTGCCTTATCATAGAGCTTAAAATTGGATCGAATCCCATTCATTGATATTTAAGATGTTTTCCCCTGTTCCTTAATGGAATGTTCGTGGGCAAATTTGCTTTTGTATTTGAAAGTAATATTGAATCCACAAAAAAACGGTAGCAATCACATGCAAGTTGCAAAGTTAGAATTGTTGGCATACAAATGCATGCTAGAAAATGCTATTCCCTTTTTCTTCGCAAAAAAAGTTTTTAAACGAATGAGACTTAAAAAAGTCACAAAAATGGCATTTAATTATTTGCTAAGTGCTGATGTTGCTTTGATGGAAGTGGCAATGGTGGCTTTACCATTGGCTATGTGTTTCAGTCTCGTTTTTACAAAGTAATTGCGATTTTTAGAGGTTTTTCTTTCTTTTTCTGTATTTTATTTCAAAGGAATCTTCTTTGAAAGGCACAAGCGGTAGATTTGAAAATGATTTAATTTAATTGCAAAATTGTTATTCCGTTTGTGAGCGGCAATTACCGAAATGATTTATGTGGGGTTAAGTTTTAATGAATGGAATCATTATTGCCCACCACTGTGAATTACCATGAGCCATGGGTAATACACATCTCAATAAACTTTCGCTTTTTTACAAAGTGCTCTGTTTTCAAGCTATTATGTCCAGAAATTTAGTAAATGATAATTTTGCCCATGAACATTCCACTAAGGAACAGGGGCAAACTTCTCAGTCAGTCAGGGGCAGTGCAGTCCGATTCAAGTTTAAGCTCAATGAAAAGGAGCCTCCTTTTTATAGCCGCGTCCGAACGGCGTGCCGCAGTGCGACACCTCTTTGGAAAGAAGTTTTACATGGCATAGTACCCCACAAATGTCGCCAGCATTAGGAGGGGAAAACCACCGCTGAAAATTTTTGTTGATGGTCTCGCCAGGATTCGAACCCAGGCGTTCAGCGTCGAAGGCGGACATGCTAACCTCTGCGCTACGGTGGCTTCCAAAAATTTAGTGCATGGAGGAATTAAAAAGAATTTTCTACCCTTCTCCCCCTTTCAAATCCTTAACTATGGGTTGCCCAAAAAGTAATTGCGGATTTTTTAAAAGAAAGTAAATGCATTTTTAATAAAACTTAGAATGAACTTTAATCAAATATACTTTTTTACATTTTTTTTCTAAAGCAAGCTAAAAGTAACAGCTGATAACTGACAGAAGAAAGAATGCAATTACAGAGTCACAAGCTGTGAAAAAATTTGTCAACGCCGACTATATGAAAAATCCGCAATTACTTTTTGGGCAACCCAATACTTCCACTAAAGCATTGTCCTACTTATATAGGAGACATCCACAGCTTGTTGGCTAAAAAAACTCAATTTCGAAACAAAATAATAACACTTTACTTCATCATTATGATGATAGCCTAAGCTTGAACAGATTCTTTCTGGGAAACCATATTACCTGTGTCACTTTCATCTCTGACAACACTTGAACAATATGGCTAAAAATATTTTTATATCGTATCATTCAAAAGTACTTTGATGGGATTATATGCTCGTGTTTATCCAGCCCAGTGTTTGTGCGAATTTAAATTTAAGCACATAATACATAAATGCATAATTATTTACATATGTAATAATAAACGTCAGGTAGGCTGACAAACATACCAAAGACGGACATACGGACAGACAGACTGACCGACAGACAAAATAATGCAAAAACACAAACAAGGTTTTAATGAATTTATCTTTTAATTTATAGCAATTTTGTGAACTTCCGTAAAAGTGGGTGTTATTTTCGTTGGCAGTTAATCGAAAAATGAGCGAAAACCATTGAGAGAAGCGGGAAAGCAATGAATGTTTGTGATTGGGAAGGAGGAGGGGATCCCCAGAGTGAAATATGTCCTCGTGGGCGATGAAAACCTCAATATTATGATTAAGGATAATGATATTGGCAAACTGATTAATTGAAAGGATAAACAAGTGGTGCCATGACAGTGGGCACCAAACAATTGCGCCCCAAATTGAAAATGAAAAGCAGCCCAAAATTTTGGGATGCTTTTTTATAATGAACAAGTAAGAGCGTGCTAAGTTTGGCCAAGCCGAATCTTATATACCCTCCACCATGAATCGCAATTGACGAGATATATGCGCGGTATCGCTTTTTAGGCAAACAAAGAATATTGAATAGGAACTGTTATGCGAGTGGGGCTATATCAAGTTATAGTCCGATTCGGACCATAAATAAATGCTGAACATTGTAGAAGTCATTGTGTAATATTCCAGTTCATTAGGATAAGAATTGCGCCTTGTAGGGACTCAAGAAGCAAAATCGGTAAAGAGGTTTATATGATAGCTGTATCAACCTATTGATGGATTCAAACCATATTAGACACGTTGCCGTTGTACAAAATTTCTGCCAAATCGAATTACAATTGCGCCCTCTAGAGGTTAGGATTGTAAATGGGCCAAAACGGTCCATGTTTTGATATAGCTGCCATATAATCCGATCAAGGGTCTTGACTTCTTGAGCCTCTAGAGGGCGCAATTCTTGTCCGATTTCACTGAAATTTTGCACGTGGTGTTTGGCATCACTTCCTACAACTGTGTTTAGTACGATTCAAATCGGTTTATAATCTGGTATAGCTGTCATATAAACCGATCTTGGATCTTAACTTCTGCATGAGCTGTTTTGTTATGACTTCCAATAACTGTGCAAAGTATGGCGCAAATAGGTTCATAACCTGATATAGCTGCCATATTAACCGATCTTGGGTCTTGACTTATAGAGCCTCTAGAGGACGCAATTTTTATCCCATTTGGCTAAAATTTTACATGAGATGTTTTATTATAGTTTCTAACGACTGTGATAATTGTGATTTAAATCGATCCATAACCTGATCGATCATCGGTTATGCAATCTTCAAGCCAGATTACAAGCTGATGCTGGGTTTTAAACATTTCAGCCGGCAAGCCATCGGTTCCTGCTGCCGGATTACTGATACGTCTTTGGTTCGCACACTAGCAGCTGAAAAAAGTGTTCTTTTCATATCCCAAGCGCACTATCTGTATCTGTTGTGTCTGCAGGAGGATGTGCCTGTATCAAATCAATGGGTTTGTGAATATTTGGTCTATTGTGGATTTATCAGGTCACGGCTGCATTGATAGCGCTTAATTATCTCATTGACTTTAGGTTTTAATCTTTCACACAGTACGTATGCGATGAGAAGGAGACATATTCCTCTATAGCACATTTCTCTACAGGACATTTCGTCTTGTCTCCTTTCTTGTGTACGGCATATAGTGTGCTTAGGTTGCGTTTTCTATCCAGATCGGACAGACGAGCTCATGCATTCGCCTTATCACCGTGTCGCCTTTGGTATTAAACAGTTCAGCCGGCAACCCATTGGCTTCTGATGCCTTGTTGGTCTTCAGTCGAATCACTGCTACCATCATCAGGGATTAGTTCTGCGGTATCTTCTTCGCCGCTGTCTGGGAAAATGTGTTCTCCATATCCCGAGTACACTACCTGTATCAGTTACCAGATTTCCTACGATGTCTCAACAGCAGGATGTGCCTGTACCAAAGCCATCGGTTTGGTGTTTAATTCTTTGGTAGAGTTTTTTAGACTACATTCTGGGTTTTGTAAAGGGTGATTTTTTTGAGGTTAGGATTTTCATGCATTAGTATTTGACAGATCACGTGGGATTTCAGACATGGTGTCAAAGAGAAAGATGCTCAGTACGCTTTGACATTTCATCATGAATAGACTTACTAACGAGCAACGCTTGCAAATCATTGAATTTTATTACCAAAATCAGTGTTCGGTTCGAAATGTGTTCATTCACCGTAACGTTGCGTCCAACAGCATCTTTGAAAAAATACGGTCCAATGATTCCACCAGCGTACAAACCACACCAAACAGTGCATTTTTCGGGATGCATGGACAGTTCTTGAACGGCTTCTGGTTGCTCTTCACTCCAAATGCGGCAATTTTGCTTATTTACGTAGCCATTCAACCAGAAATGAGCCTCATCGCTGAACAAAATTTGTCAAAATTTGAACAACTTTCGAACCGAACACTGATTTTGGTAATAAAATTCAATGATTTGCAAGCGTTGCTCGTTAGTAAGTCTATTCATGATGAAATGTCAAAGCATACTGAGCATCTTTCTCTTTGACACCATGTCTGAAATCCCACGTGATCTGTCAAATACTAATGCATGAAAATCCTAACCTCAAAAAAATCACCCTTTACTTCCCGAAACTCTCACGTTGAAGTCTTTCCATTTCCTTTTTCTCTCTGTGGAATAGACGTTTCTCCTCTCCTATTCTTCTGATAACTTACCTTGGCCTGGCGCGTTGTTACTGACTGCGAAATTGCCCTGTATACCGCATTCTTCGCTTCCGTATCTTTTCGACACTGCTGGTCGTTTTGGCACCCAGGTACGGAGTGGGCAATGGTTTGCCATTACGCTGCTGTACTATCGGGATAGGTGGTGATTTCTTCAAACAATTAATCTAGCCAGGTGGAGTATGCCGTTACAACCAGTTGTGATTGATGTTCAGATTTAGTGCAAGTCAGATCGTACGATTCTCGCCACACTGAGACGGGTACTATCCCTTGCTGCAACAATGTGTATAAGGCTGATGTCGAAGAATTTGGTCTTTATGAGGATTGTGGTTAGCCTTTCATCCACCGGAGTAAACCTGGAAAAAATGTATTGCTATCTCCGACTAAGCACAAATTCACTGACAAATTCATTTCACGTTTCATGACAATCGCCACCGCTCGGTGTTGTTGTGAAGCATTTTCCCAGCCATTGCATTTCCTGCATGGCGGTAATGTCTGCTTGTACTTCTCCACTACATCCGTCAGTGCGTATACTATAGCCTCTCTATAAAGAGTTGCGAGAACTCCAAGTGCAGATACGCAAGTCTTGGACTTTAAAACGTTTGCGGGGGTTGTCAACATAGGAGGATTCGTTTTCGATCTTCTTCGTTTTTCGCAAAAGTCATGTTCTACCCTCCAGCATTGGATGGGGTATACTTACATCGTCGATCTAGCCATATCCCTCCGGCTGTCTCTCTGATTGTGGAAAGCTCGCTAACCTTCAAAGGAGTAAAGCTATGCGCTTGAAATTTTACATAATTATTTCCTATTAGTTTAGGTCAGTTGTGATTGTAAATGGCCCATATCGATTCATATTTAGATATATCTGTCATAAAAACCAATCTTGGATATTGACTTCTTGAGCCTCTAGAGGGCGCAATTCTTACCCGATTTGGCTGAAATTTTGTGCTATGACTTTTTTTATACCCTCCACCATAGGATGGGGGTATACTAATTTCGTCATTCTGTTTGTAACTCCTCGAAATATTCGTCTAAGACCCCATAAAGTATATATATTCTTGATCGTCATGACATTTTTAGTTGAACTAGCCATGTCCGTCCGTCCGTTTGTCCGTCCGTCTGTCCGTCCGTCTGTCCGTCCGTCTGTCCGTCTGTCCGTCCGTCTGTCCGTCCGTCTGTCCGTCCGTCTGTCCGTCCGTCTGTCCGTCCGTCCGTCCGTCCGTCTGTCCGTCCGTCTGTCCGTCCGTCTGTCCGTCCGTCTGTCCATCCGTCTGTCCGTCCGTCTATCCGTCCGTCTGTCCGTCTGTCCGTCCGTCCGTCCGTTCGTCTGTCTGTTGAAAGCACGCTAACTTTCGAAGAAGTAAAGCTAGCCGCTTGAAATTTTGCATAAATACTTCTTATTAGTGTAGGTCGGTTGAGATTTTAAATGGGCCAGATCGGTCCATGTTTTGATATAGCTGCCATGTAAACCGATCTTGGGTCTTGACTTCTTGAGCCTCTAGAGGGCGCAATACTTATCCGATTTATCTGACATTTTGCATCAGGTGTTTTGTCATGACCTACAACAACTGTATTAAGAATGGATCAAATCGGTCCATAACCTGATATAGCTGCCATATAAAGCGATCTGGGGTCTTGACTTCTTGAGCCTCTATAGGGAGCAATTATTAGCCGATTTAGCTGAAATTTTGCATGAGGTGTTTCGTTATGACATTCTACAAATGTGCTAAGAATAGTTTAAATCAGTCCATAACCTGATATAGCTGCCATATAAACCGATCTGAGGTCTTGACTTCTTGAGCCTCTAGAGGACGCAATTATTATCCGATTTAGCTGAAATTTTGCCCGCGTTGTTTCCTTTTGACGTCCAACAACTGTGCCGAGTACGGTGTAAATCGGTTAATAACCTGATACAGCTGCCATTTAAACCGATCTTGGACCTTAACTTCTTGACCCATTAGAGGGCGCAATTACTATCCGATATGGCTGAAATTTTGCATGACGTGTTTTTTTATGACATTCAACAATTGTGCTAAGAATATTTCAAATCGGTCCATAACCTGATATAGCTGCCATATAAACCGATCTGGGATCTTGACTTCTTGAGCCTCTAGAGGACGCAATCATTATCCTATTTGGCTGAAATTTTGCATGAGGTGTTTTGTTATGACTTCCAACAACTGTATTAAGAATGGATCTAATCGGTCCATAACCTGATATGGCTGCCTTATAAACCGATATGGGATCTTGACTTCTTGAGCCTCTAAAAAGCGCAAGAATTATCCGATTTGGCTGAAATTTTGTACAACGACTTCTCCCATGACCTTTAACATACGAATATGGTATAAATCGGTTTATAGCCTAATACAGCTCCCCTATAAATCGATCTCCCTATTTTACTTCTTCAGCCCCCCTAAGTGCGCAATTCTTACTAGATAGGGCTGAAATTTTACACAATGACTTCGACTATAGTTTCCAATATTCAATAATCTTTAGATCGGTCTAGATTTGGATATATATGCCATATAGATCGATCTCTCGATTTAAGGTTTTGGGCCCATAAAGGACGCATTTATGGTCCAATGTCGCCGAAATTTAGGACAGTGAACTGTGTTAAGCCCCTCGACATTTTTCAGCAATTAGGCCTGAATCTCTCAAGTTAAAGTCTTGACCCCATAAAAAACGCATTTATAATCTGATTGCGATGAAATTTGACACTGTGACTTATGTTAGGCTTTTCGACATCCGTTTCATATATGGCTCAGATCCAAGACCAATATTTAGTTTCACAAAATTGAACAATGCATAAATTATGCATTTTTCACCGGACAATGACGGAAAGTCGCCGTAGCGCAGAGGTTACCATGTCCGCCTATGATGCTGAACGCCTGGATTCGAATCCTGGCGAGACCAACAAAAACATTTAAATTTTTTTTCAGCGGTGGTTTTCCCCTCCTTATGCTGACAACATTTGTGAGGTACTATGCCATGTAAAACTTCTCTCCAAAGAGATGTCGCACTGCGGCACACCGTTCGGACTAGGCTATAAAAAGGAGGTCCCTTATCATTAAGCATAAACTTGAATCGGGCTGCACTCATTGATATGTGAGAACTTTGCCCCTGTTCCTTAGTGGAATTTTCAGGGGAAAAATTTGCATTTGCATGACGAAAGGTGGTTCACATATATATCCGAGGTGGTGGGCATTCAACGTTCGGCCCGGCCGCCTTTAGCACCCTTTTAATTGTTTTTCATTCATTTTTGTTGAAGATTTAAATGGTAAATCATATCACATTGTGGCTATACACCAACTGCAAATTATTTGAATTTATATTAAGACCCAATTCTTATATTAAACCAAGCCTCAAACCTCACCACTTATAGTATCTTATGGTGTACTTAAGCAGAGTGTCCTTCAAAGGCATGGCCATTGCATGCAAACATCTTCACATGACCTTCAATATTTTGCATAACATCCCCAAAGGTCTCGGTCTCTGTGCCTCCTCTTTATATGCCATCCACTTTTGTGCTTCCCAAATGTCCATATAGTAAATCTTTTGACAATTAAATAGACACTGTTAATGAGCAAAAGGCAAGAAGAGAATATTTAATTTAATTAAACACCGGTCGTCGTTGTGTAAATGTTAAATAAGACCCTCGCATGAAATTCACTTTTACCTGTGCAAAGGCATAGGCTTTGGGTGGGCACAAAGTGTGCTTAAAGTAAATGTTAAACAAAATATTTTACGCAAATATATGAAGAGAGACCAACATGGTTTAATGGAAATTCCAAATGAATCCTTGAGGTTTTAAAATTGTACAAAAATAGACAGACAGACAACCACTACAGGGCGATGTAGACGTGCAATGTATGTATGGAAATTCTAAATGCAGACAGACGATCTCCCCAATCTCTTTACGCACCTTGGTACCTATCGTCATGGCTATCTATGACTATGAGAGAGCCATGCCAATACTATTCTGGCTCGTCTATCGTTTATACCAAAGGCAACTACTAATGCCAATGTTGCCCTTTATCCATGCTCAGGACGATGATTTACCGTAAGTAGGTTATCGTTGTTGGTTTATGTCCGGACACAGAGCACAAAAAGTCAAATGAAAATGATATGTAGAAACTGTAATGAAAGGAAAATGAAAGGGGTCTTATTATCCAGGGCTTCAAATGTGGGTAGATGAGAGACAAAAATGGGAACACTTACACCCCCCATTCGAAAAGTTTCCTGTGTGAATTGTTTCAAGGTTCCTTTTTAACTCGAATGAAATTGTGGAGCGGAAAGTCCCAAAGGAGATGTGACAGACAACATAGATGCCGGGAATGATGCATCCGAAAGGAAGAAAACCAAACAGGTACAGGTAGTTTGGTTTTGTGATAAAAAAAATTAAAACAATGAAAGACGCATTTAATTTGGCCAGGACCAATCTTTAGGTACACACCGATTAATTTCACCATGGGGTAGGGGGTATATTCGTTTAGTAATTCCATTTGTAACACATCGAAATTTCCATGTCCGACCCTACAAAGTGTATATATTTCGGATCGTTGTAAGATTCTTCGGCGATTTAACGATGTCCGTGTGTCTGTCCTTCCGTGTATCCATCCGTTGTAATCACGCTACAGTCTTTAAAAATTGAGATATTGAGTTGAAATTTAACACAGACTCGTATTTCTTCTATACGCAGAATAAGTTCTTGACTGGGCCACATCGGACTATATTTGGATATAGCTGTCATATGGACCGATTTGACGACTTAGGGTCTTAGGCCTATAACAGGTGCATTTATTAACCGATTTTGCTGAAACTTGGCATAGTGAGTTTTATTAGGTTCGTTGATATTCGAACCACAAATGGTTCAGATCAGCTGCCATATAAACCGATCTGCCGATCTTGGGTCTTAGGCTTATAACAGGCGCATTTTCGCTGAAATTTGGAACAGTGAGTTGTATGAAAAATCCCTATATCTGTCCCGAATATGGATCAGATCGGTCTATATTCCGACGTAGTTGCTATGGAGACCGATCTTCAGCGTTAGGCTCTAAAGTCCAAAAGTCCGATTTTGGTGGCATTTGAAACAGTGAGCTGCTTTAAGACTCCCGATATCCAAACCAAATATGGCGCAGATCGGACCTTATTGGGTATAGCTGTCATATAGATCGATCATCCGAATTAGGGTTTAGTTACATGAATGGCGCAATCATTGACCGATTTCGAATGTAGAGTGAAGAGGACGTATTTTTGTCGCTCCTCAAAGAAAAAAAAAAATACATCCGTATCTCGGAATAGGTACTACCTATTACGAGAAAATTGTTAAAGCCTTTTGGAGTAGGCTAGAAATCCAAAGACTCAACATCTGCGAAGGGGGTGTCAGACCACAGAGTGTTGCCCCCCCCCCCCCCCCCCCTATAGGTGTGGGTGCATTGGCAACTGTAGTCGAGAGTAATGCTTCAAGCGCACAACTAGGCATCAGACAAATTAATGAGGAAAAGACGGATAAACCGGATCGCTTTCTCGATCTGCTTGTGAGCTGAGCAAAGCCATCGCTCACTTCTGCTGTCATCCCGATGCCCTCATCTCGCGATTCGGCTGCGATGACTGTTTCATTGACACAGTCGCTGTTTGAATCCGAGTCAGAAACACCACCTTTACTTAAAGGCTGGAGACGAATTGTGTAACCCACTGCCCTTTAAGTAAAGGTGGTGTTTCTGACCCGGATTCAGACAGCGACTGAGTCAATGAAACAATCGTGGCAGCCGAATCGAGAGATGAAGGCATCGGGATGACGGCTGATGTGAGGGATGGCTTTACTAAACTCACAAGCAGACCGAGAAAGCGATCCGGTGCACGGCGAAGGAGACAGAGGGCTATGTACCGGCAGCATAATCGGGCGAAAGTGCAGGATGCAGGAAGGGATAGAACTGACATTCCGAGCACTTCTACGGAAGCTGGAAAAAGAATGAGATCTCTCGAAGAACATAACAATGCTTAAATACTGAAGAAGAACAAGTTAAAGCGTGCTAAATTCGGCCGGGCCGAATCTTATATGCCCTCCACCATGGATCGCATTTGTCGAGTTCTTTTCCCGGCATCTCTTCTTAGGCAAAAAAGGATATAAGAAAAGATTTGCTCTGCTATTCGAGCGATAACAAGATATAGTCCGGTTTGGACCACAATTATATTATATGTTGGAGACCTATGAAAAATGTCAGCCAATTCGAATAAGAATTGCGCCCTCTGGGGGTTCAAGAAGTAAAATAGAGAGATCGATTTCTATGGGAGCTGTATCGGGCTATAGACCGATTCAGACCATAATAAACACGTATGTTGATGGTCATGAGAGGATTCGTCGTACACAATTTCAGGCAAATCGGATAATAATTGCGACCTCTAGGCTCAAGAAATCAAGATCCCAGATCGGTTTATAGCTATATCAGGTTATGAACCGATTTGAACCTTATTTGAAACAGTTGTTGAGAGTAAAATTAAAATACGTCACACAAAATTTCAGCCAAATCGGATAGGAATTGCGCCTTCTAGAAGCTCAAGAAGTCAAGACCCAAAATCGGTTTATATGACAGCTATATCGGGTTATGGACCGATTTAAACCATACTCGGCACAGTTGTTGGATATCATAACAAAATACTTTGTGCAAAATTTAATTCAAATCGGATAAGAATTGCGCCTTCTAGAGGCTCAAGAAGTCAAGACCCAAGATCGGTTTATATGACAGCTATATCGGGTTATGGACCGATTTGAACCATACTTGGCACAGTTGTTGGATATCATTACAGAACACGTCGATTTGATCCATACTCGGCACAGTTGTTTGATATCATAACAAAACAAGTCGTGCAAAATTTGATTCAAATCGGATAAAAATTGCGCCCTCTAGAGACCCAAGAAGTCAAGTCCCAAGATCGGTTTATATGGCAGCTATATCAAAACATGGACCGATATGGCCAATTTACAATCCCAACCGACCTACACTAATAAGAAGTATTTGTGCAAAAGTTCAAACGGCTAGCTTTACTCCTTCGAAAGTTAGCGTGCTTTCGACAGACAGACGGACGGACTAAAGGACAGACGGACATGGCTAGATCGACATAAAATGTCACGACGATCAAGAATATATATACTTTATGGGGTCTTAGACGAATATTTCGAGTAATTACAAAGAGAATGACGAAATTATTGTAGTACACCCCCATCCTATGGTGGAGGGTACAAAAAGAGTTCCCCGCTTTCAAGTCCTCCCGGAAAACCAAGCCAGCCATCCCGCAATGGAGTCTCCAGATAGTGTCCTGCGGAGGTAGACAAAGTTGGAATTGGAACGAAGGAAGCGCGCATGGCCCTTGAGTGTTCATGGAGGTCTGTGACTTCCAATATGAGGCCACAGCCATTACGGAAGGGGAAGATGGTCGCTGAGAATGGTAAGGAGCTGCCCTCTTATTCCAGAGTGGCAAGGAAGCACAACAGATATGAGCTGACTTATGCAGTCCTCAATATCGGCTGTGCATCCGTCAGGATTCCACCAGATCATCGGTCCCAAGTGGAGGATCTAGTTAAAGGTCGGATTTTTGAACATGTGTGAACCTCTGTAGAGGGTCCACCCATACAAATGATGAGCAGCGAGTTTAGAGGGGACATCTTTAAGCTGCGTTTTGCGTCGGCGGAATGTATTGATACCGTCAAACAGCTCGTCTGAGGTATTCACGCTCCCTGGGAGGGCGCAAAGCTCGACCTTGTGAGAAAGGTGGATATCCCCCAGCTCACAAATGCTACGGTCTTCATCAAGGGATGGGGCAGTAAATTTGCGGCGGAACGCATGTTGGGATTCTTGAGCAAGCAAAACGAAGGTTTGGTCGCAGAGAAGTCGGGGGGTTTTCCACAGGGAGGAGAAGGAGAAAGGAACTCTCTTTGTGGATGGCATTGATCAAGTATCCGTGACAAGTTTGGCTAAGACTTAAAGGCATGGCACACTAGGGGAGCAAGGCTGACTTTTTCAAGATTGGGAAGACTAAGATAGGCCGAAATTTTCATTCTGCGACATCAGGCCGTGCAGAGGCAGGTGACTCAACACCGTCCAACAAACAGGGGGCCGACAACGAGACAATCACGGCATCTCTCAATATTAGAAAGACTAGAAAAAGCAATGATACTAATACTAAAATATCAGGCAGTGCAGTGGCGAGAGACCCAACACAGCCTAACAAACAGGAACCCGACGACGGATCCATCACCGACTTAAAGCTTCGGAAGACTAGGATAGGTAAAGATCCTAATATTGGAACATTAGGCAGCGCAGCGACAATGCAGCCTTACGAACAGGGAGCTGACGATGGTACCATCACCTAATCTCAAGAAGCATATTTGCTTAAGATTTGGAAGACTAAGATAGGCAAAGATCCTAGCATTGAAACATCAGCCAGTACAGGAAATGGAAACCCAATACAGATTAACGAACAGGGACGCAACGAAGGAACCATTACCGACTTTATAAAGAGTCGGAAGACTAGACTAGACAAAGAAACTAAAACGATGACATCAGGCAGTGCAGTGACAGGAAAGTCAATGCAGCCTAGAGAACAGGGAGCAGACGATGAGATCATCACCTACTCCCAAGATGCCCATTTACTGGAGGACCAATGATTGCGGTAATCCAGATAAACCTCCACCGGAGCGACACTGCTACACACGCTCTGATGGAGAAAATCAGGGCAATATTCATATTGCCTTAATTCAGGAGCCATGGACGACCCGGAACAAAGTTTCTGGACTGAACCATATCAACTACCAATTATTCTATGCTAACGCTGGTACTCGGCCGAGGACCTACGTTATATGTCATAAAAATTTGAATTATATATTTTCCCCAGAGTTGTCAACGTCGGATGCAACAGTGGTGAGACAGGGAGACGGTGGAGCATACGTGGCATCACTTTATCTGCCTTTCGACTCTCCGACATCGCCACCCATGTCAGAGCTGCAACGGCTGGTGAGCCAGGCTAAACAGACAGGAAACGAGGTACTAATAGAGTGCTATGCGAACTCTCACCACATTTCGTGGGATAGTACCAACTCTAATAAGGGGGCCAACCCCGATATGTGAGGAAAATCTAATCGATGAGGTTCAGGATTGGAGGGTCTCCATCGAACACTCTTTCTCTGACCACCGCTACATTAGGTTTAGAAAAGCACGGCCAGCGCCGAATCCGACAAGCTTCTCGAATAAGTTGAAAACCAACTGGGCAAAATTCGGAAGGCTACTCAAAAGAAGACTTGGGCAAGATAATTTAGATTGTCCAAGCATAGAAGAGATTGACGAGAATGTCAACAGTATTACGACTGCACTGGTGGGATCCTTCGAAGATAGTTGTCCTCTTCGGGAAAGGAAATCAGCCCAAGAAAAACCCTGGATGACCGGGGCGATTCGCAATATTGGGAAAGAGGTCCGCAGACTTTTTAACAGATCTCGTCTTAAAAAAGCGGAAGTTTATTGGGATGTGTATTATACACAACTTAAGGAATACCATGAAATTACTAGAGCGTCAAAATGTGCCTCCTGGAAGCTTTTCTGTTACCAGGTCGATAGCGTAAATAATGCCGCCAAGATAAAAAAGTTTCTCTCAAAAACCCAGGTCCACACTGAAACGTTAGTAAACGACATGGGACATGTTAGGCCTTTGATAAAAACGCATTTTCCACATGATACGACGGAACTTACAGACCAGTATCGGATGGGCCCGGTCTTTAGAGACTGGACAAACCACATGCTAAAGAACAGTTGTGTGTCTCATGACATAAACATAAGAGAGAAAGTGGCACAGGGCACGCAACAGGGGGAATTTTATCGCCACTCCTATGGCTGAGCACCATAAATGACATATTATGGATGCTGACTGAGGAGGGATTTTAACCCGTCTGTTATGAGGACGATATTATAATACTTCTAAGGGGTAAGAATCCGAACGAGCTATGCAGAAGGGGCCGAAAGGGTCTTCCATATGGCATATGACTGGGCTAGACTCAGAGGTCGCAATGCTAACCCAGAGCATACTGAAGTCTTCCTGTTCACTAGGAAGACGAAGGTGAACCAATTTGATGCACCACGTTTCCTCTATAGAACAGTTTCGATATCCGACAAGGTCAAATACTTAGAAGTGATCTTGGACAAGAAACTGAATTGCTTGTAAGGGCTCAAGAACTCAAATCGGGAAATCGGTTTATATGGGAGCTATATCAGGTTATACACTGATTTGAACCGTACTTGGCACAGTTGTTAGGCGTCATAACAGAACACCACGTGCAAAATTTCACCTAAATTGGACCAAAATTGCGGCATTTTAGGACTCAGAAAGTCAAATCGGGAGATCGGTTTATGTGGGAGCTATATCAGGTTATAGACCCATTCGGACTGTACTTGGCACAGTTGTTGAAAGTCATGGCGGAACACTACATGCAAAATTTCGGCAAAATCGGACAATAATTAGGGCATCAAGAAGTCAAATCGGAAGATGGGTTTATATGGGAGCTATATCAGGTTATACACCGATTTAGAAGGCACTTGACACAGTTGCAAGAAGTCATAACAGAACACCACGTGCAAAATTTCAGTCAAAGCGGACAAAACTTGCGGCTTGTAGATGCTCAAGAAGTTGAATCGGGAACGATACCAGGTTATAGACCGATTTAGGCCATTAGGTTAGGTAAGAGTGGCAGTCCTTTACAGGCTACCGGAGCCGAAAGTTACAACAAAACACTGCATGCTCAGTTTCCGCCAAATCGGACGAAATTTGGGGCTTCCAGGGGCTCAAAAAGTCAAATCGAGATATCGGTTTATATGGGAGATATATCAGGTTATAGAGCGATACGGACTAAGTACGGTCTGTTGGATGTCATAACAGAACACTACATGCTAAATTTCAGCCAAATCGGACAAAAAGCGGGGCTTGTAAGGGTTCAAAAAGTTAAATCGAAAGATCGAGTTATATGGTAGCTATATCTAAATCTGAGCCGATATGACCCATTTGCAGTTTCCAATGACCTACATCAATATTAAGTATCTGTGTAAATTCTGAAGCGGCTAACATTACGTGTTCGACCGTTATCTTGATGTCGACAGACGACGGACGGGTAAATCGAATCAGAATTTCGAGACGATCAAGAATATATATCTTTTACTAGCTGACCCGGGCCCGCTCCGCTGCGCCTTTTTTTACTTTATATGGAACAAAATTTTCCTTCGAATTTTTATTTTCGCCAATTAAAGAGCTTTTAGTGAAATACCATGCTACGAATATAGTATATCGCTTGACTAACAGTTTATCAATATAAATGCCTTTATCTGAATCCCATATGATCCTTATTGGTCTACGAATTTAAGTTTGGATGTAAGGTGTACTCCATTCTTAAAATACTTTATTTCAACCCTATATTCTCATAATATTTGATTTTGGGAAAGGGGGTAGACCCCCAGAAAATTGGTCCCGAAAGTGGGTATCAATTTTTGCCCTTCCCCCCAATACTTCTCATTTAAGCTCCACATTGACATGGTCGGTAAATATGCCCCATTTAGGGGTGTTTTGGAAATTGGGTTGGTCCCCCAAACACTACGCCTGGAAAATATATCAACAACGTGCTCTATTCTCATACATCTATATATCATTTATTTGAACCCCATATTGTCATTGGCCTCAAAATTGGATATCAGATATCACAAAATGTAGTACCTCATTTTCAGCATGGGATCATTATGCACCATCTGTGAAAATTTCAAGAAAATCGGTTCAGCAAACACAAATTGATTTTTATACCCTCCACCATAGGATGGGGGGTATACTAATTTTGTCATTCTGTTTGTAACTACTCGAAATATTCGTCTGAGACCCCATAAAGTATATATATTCTTGATCGTCGTGACATATTATGTCGATCTAGCCATGTCCGTCCGTCTGTCCGTCCGTTCGTCCGTCCGTCTGTCCGTCCGTTCGTCCGTCCGTCTGTCCGTCCGTTCGTCCGTCTGTCTGTCGAAAGCACGCTAATTTCCGAAGAAGTAAAGCTAGCCGCTTGAAATTTTGCACAAATATTTCTTATTAGTGTAGGTCGGTTGGTTTTGTAAATGGGCCATATCGGTGCATGTTTTGATATAGCTGCCATATAAACCGATCTTGGGTCTTGACTTCTTGAGCCTCTAGAGTGCGCAATTCTTATCCGATTGGAATGAAATTTTGCACGACGTGTTTTGTTATGATATCCAATAAATGTGCCATGTATGGTTCAAATCGGTCCATAACCTGATATAGTTGCCATATAGACCGATCTTGGGTCTTGACTTCTTGAGCCTCTAGAGTGCGCAATTCTTATTCGATTGGAATGAAATTTAGCACGACGTGTTTTGTTATGATATCCAATAAATGTGCCAAGTATGGTTCAAATTGGTCCATAACCTGATATAGCTGCCATATAAACCGATCTTGGGTCTTGACTTCTTGAGCCTCTAGAGTGCGCAATTCTTATCCGATTGGAATGAAATTTTGCACGACGTGTTTTGTTATGATATCCAACAACTGTGCCAAGTATGGTTCAAATCGGTCCATAACCTGATATAGCTGACATATTAACCGATCTGGGATCTTGACTTCTTGAGCCTCTAGAGGTCGCATGTATTATCAGATTTGCCTGAAATTATGTACTACGGATCCTCTCATGACCATCTACATACGTGTTTATTATGATCTGAATCGGTCTATAGCCCGATACAGCTCCCATATAAATCGATCTCTCTAATTCACTTCTTGAGCCCCCAAAGGGCGCAATACTTATTCGAATTGGCTGACATTTTACACAGGTCTCCAACATGTAATAAT
>NC_081554.1:59247151-59260748 GCF_963082655.1 Stomoxys calcitrans | reverse complement strand
GCATGGTGGCGGACCCTCCCCCTTATCCCAAAAACGCCATCCAGAGCCAAAAGTGGACCGCTATGCACAATATGGTTATCAGATGAAAGGTATTGAAGACTAGAAAACCAATATCGTATTAAAATTTGGGTCCAAACACCCAGCGGACCGACCTAACCCGCAAACTCCTCTAAACATATATATTCGACGTTCATGTCAATATGGGACTCAAATGATAAGTATTCGGCAGTAGATTACAAACATGGCATAAAAAGTTGGTTCAGGTAATGGGAGGTCGCGCCACCCCAAATGAGCATATTCCTACTTTTCGGTAAATTTACACTCATTTTCGACAAAGACCCTGGTGTCCGCCCTAGACTCAAACTATTAGAATTAGAATGTCCCCACCCAAAAAAGATATTAGATAGTTAAAGAGGGCGCAGCTGAGCGGGCCTAGTTCGGCTATCTGTTATAAGAATTTGGTCCAAGGTGTTCACGGGGACTCCCCAACCCAAAAACTGGCATGAATGTCTAACGTCACAAATTAGGTATCAAATGAAAGGTCTTGGGAGTTGGCTACAAATCTGGCATACACATTTGGGACAGAGTCTGGGACCGGACCACCCACTAAATACCTTTAAAAATGTGGTATCCCAAGCGGTAGCTTTCAAATATGATGTGGAATGTAGATAAGCAATACAATAAAAACTTAATTAGTGTGGATCTGAATATCCTGATGGCCACCTTCAAATTGCTTGACATTGTGGGGTTCAAACAAAATCGTACTCTAGCACGATGCTGAAATTATTTGAGGGTCGGTCCCCTAAACTCCCTTCAAACTGGCCATGTTTGCCTACTATGGCATAAAGGGGCTCAAATAATAGGTATTTGACAGTAGAAGGCGAGTGTGTTTTGTGTTATTCGAGTGTTTGGAGGTAGTCTCACCTTATAATCTTCTCTTAAACCAATTGCAATTACGTCTCAAATAAAAGGAATTTAAAGGTGGAGCACGATTCTGATATTTTTTTTCGAGAAATGTGCGTGAATGGCCACCCCACCCTTCATACCCCTCAAACTGGACATATTTGTGGGTTATGACAAAAAAGAACACAAATCTGATGTTTGTTTTATGGCCAAGTGTTTCAGGACGACTCATCTCATAAACTCCCCTTAAACCATACATATATACCGACTATAGCAATATGTAGCTCAAAAATGGCTTTTGGGAGTAGAGTATGAATCTGATATCCACTTTCGGGGCAAAGGATTCGGCTACTCCACTAACAAACCCAAGAGAATGAAGTAGATCTAACAACCAAACTTTAATGGGTGGACCCTTCCATTACATTGTTTTCAAAAACGCCAGACCACGGAGAAAGGTGGGGCGATTTATGGGAGCTATATCAGTCTATAACCTGATATAGCTCCCATATAAACCGATCTCCCCATTTGACTTCTTGAGCCCTTACAAGCAGCAATTTTTGTCCGATTTGACTGAAATTTTGCATGTGGAAGCCGCAATTTTTGTTCGATTTGGCTGAAATTGTGCATGTGGTATTCCGTTAGGATTTCCAATAACTGTGCCAAATACAGTCCAAATCAATTTATAACTTGATATAGCTCCCATGTTAACCGGACTCTCGATCATCCTTGTTCGGTTCCTAGAAGCTTTAATTTGTGCTGGTATGACAGAAGTTTGGTAAGTAGAATTATGCCCATTAGAAATTAAACCGGAAGATCGGTTTATATGGGAGCGATACCAGGTTATAGACCGATTTAGACCGTTAGGTTAGGTTAGGTAAGAGTGGCAGTCCTTTACAGACTCACTTAGACAATTCTAAGTCCATTATGATACCACATTAGCGACAGAGCAAAGCTTCTGGTGGGAATCGAACCTATGACTTCTGCACTCGGCTACCGGGCGGCGCCTGATTTAGACCGTACTTGGAATAGTTGTTGAAAGTCACAAAAAAAGCACTACATGCTCAGTTTCAGCCAAATCGGAAGAAATTTGTGGCTTCCAGAGGGTATCAATTCTTGCCCCCAATACTTCTCATTAAAGCTCCACATTGACATGGTCGGTAAATATGACCGATTTAGCGGTGTTTTGGAAATTGGGTTGGTCCCCCAAACACTAAGCCTGGAAAATATATCAGCAACGTGATCTATTCTCTTATATCTATATATCATTGATTTGAACCCCATATTGCCATTGGCCTCAAAATTGGATGTCACATTCGTTTTCTAATCCCATTTAAACTCCTTATTGCAAAAGTCAGCAAATATGTCCGGTTTGGGGTATTGGTCCTCAAAACTACAAATATTTAGTTCCACTCTCTTTAAGACCCAAATTGTCTTGTTGAGCAGATACGTCCTATTTGGGGGTTGTTATGATGGTGGGACGTTCCCTAGACAGTTGGTCCCGAAAGTTGATGTCAGATTCATGGTCTACTCCCAAATACCCTTCATTTGAGCTTCATTTTTCCATAGTCGCAAACATGACCGGCGTGGGGGGTGTTTTTCTGGGATGGGCGGCCACTGAGTGACTTGGCCTTGAAAATATATATCGGATTCGTGTTCCACTTTAAAAACCCTTTTATTTGAGCCTCATATTGCAATAGTCAGCATATACTTCCTATTTGGGTGGTGTAGTGGGGGTGGCGTGGCCCCATAGACACTTTTCCCAAATATTGATATCAGATTCGTGCTTTACTCTCAAAGATCTATCATTTGAGTCCTATATTGCAGTGGTCGTAAATTTTTCCCCTTGGGGTATGTTTTTGGGTCCCATATTTAGATATCTGATTCGAATTCTATACTTAAATACCCATATACCTATGGTCAGTAAATAGGTACTGTTTGGGGAGTGTTTTGGGGAAGGGGTGGACTCCCAGAAATGTGGTCCCACGTTTCGATATTAGATTCGTATTCTACTCGCAAATACCTTTTATTTGAGCCCCATATTGCCATGGTCGGTAAATATGTCCGATTTAGGGGTGCTTTTGGGGGTTGGGGTGGTCCCCCTAACTCTTGGTCCGACAATTGGATATCAGATACGTTTTCTTATCCTAAATACCTTTCATTTGCGTCCCATATTGTCGTTATTGGTCTAAATATATGTTTGGTAGGTTTTAGGATGGGGCGGCCCCCCTAGGTACCCTATCCGAAATTTGGGTCCCAAATTTTTATTTCTAGGGTACTATATGAGTGTACACAAAATTTCGCTTAAATCACACCACCAATCTCCGAGATCTGCCGTTTCTTAAAATTAAGGTAAGGGGGAGGGTCCGCCCCCCCCCCCCCCCCCCCCCCCCCTACAGATATCAAAAAATTTAGTACCTTATTTTCAGCACGGGATCAGTATGCACCATCTGTGAAAATTTCAAGAAAATCGGTTCAGCAAACAAGCAAACACAAATTGATTTTTATACCCTCCACCATAGGATGGGGAGTATACTAATTTTGTCATTCTGTTTGTAACTACTCGAAATATTCATCTGAGACCCCATAACGTATATATATTCTTGATCGTCGTGACATTTTATGTCGATCTAGCCATGTCCGTCCGTCTGTCTGTCGAAAGCACTTTAACTTCCGAAGGAGTAAAGCCAGCCGCTTAAAATTTTGCACAAATATTTCTTATAAGTGTAGGTCGGTTGGTATTGTAAATGGGCCATATCGGTCCATGTTTTGATACAGCTGCCATATAAACCAATCTTGGGTCTTGACTTCTTGGGCCTCTAGAATGCGCAATTCTTATCCGATTAGAATGAAATTTGGCACGACGTGTTTTGTTATGATATCCAACAAATGTGCCAAGTATGATTCAAATCGGTACATAACCTGATATAGCTGCCTTATAAACCAATCTTGGATCTTGACTTCTTGAGCCTCTAGAGGGCGCAATTTTTATCCGATTGGAATGAAATTTTGCACGACGTGTTTTGTTATGATATCCAACAACTGTGCCCAGTATGGTTGAAATCGGTTCATAACCTGATATAGCTGCCATATAAACCGATCTTGGGTCTTGACTTTTTGAGCCTCTAGAGGGCGCAATTCTTATCCGATTGGAATGAAATTTTGTACGACGGATCCTCTCATGACCATCAATATACTTGTTTATTATGGTCTGAATCGGTCTTTAGCCCGATACAGCTCCCATATAAATCGATCTCTCTATTGTACTTCTTGTTATATATAAGAAGATGGGGTCCCAGATCAATATTTCGAGGTGTTACAAACGAAATGACTAGACTAGTATACCCCCATCCTACAGTGAAGGGTATAAAAATCGTCAGTTTGCAAACATCTTTTTCAATTTGATGATTTTGGATATTTTCGTCAACAAATGAGTCCAAATTTTGTATTCTTTGAAGGCGAGTTTCATATTTCAAAGTTTGCAAACATATTCTATCCTTTCCTTTTGTTGTTTGCTTTCCTACTGTTAAGATTGGTATATCTATGATAGCTACCATAGACTGCAAAATATAGATTTCCACATGTAATACCTGGAAATCGATTATATTACAAAGCAATTATTTTGAGAGATCATTGTCAACATTTTTCTCTGAAACTTGGTATTGTTAAGGTTAAAGTATGCGAATGAGAACAATTTACATTCTGGATAACTACCAACAGTTGTGGTGCAAACAGAATTAATTGGCCACAACTGAGCCTTTGTATTCCGGCGATGTGGATTTCGGAGAAAAAAAAAACGGGTATTATGGCTATGGATGTCAGTTATCTTGCAATGGAATCTCGATTTCATTTAATTATTTGCAATAGCAGCATTCATAAATGCCACATTGGTGATATGGATGAAGGCAAATCATGCTTCATATTGATGTATGACAATAGCACTTTGAACTTTTCACATTATTCTATATGTATGCTAGGTGAGCATGCTGTTTTTTTAACAAGTCCAACTGTTTCGCTATGATTTGCCCCCAACAAATTTGTCGCCAGACAATAGTTGGAGCATACATACCCATCTATGGTTGCTTATTTAGCCTACCCGTCTACCAATCTTTCGCTGTTTATTATTTATCATCATCCATTGATGCATTTGTAGCTTTTGTACATCTGCACAATCAGCTGCATGAGCATGCTGTGTCCAGACGACAGGGAGGGATAAGCACTTAACCAATACCACAACTACCGCCTACTCTCAAGTGGGTTTTGTTGCATTTTTTGAACAGGCGCAGTGCAATGCAGTCGCTCTGCCATTGACAATGAGCATTGACGTTCACATGAATGCTAACAGAGGCCGTTATGTGCAGCCTCTCAGTTAACAGCTGGTGCACATGCAGTAGTATAACACTTACACGGCATATCGTAAATGTTAGCTGCACAGAGTGCATATAACAGAATAGGGGGAATGTTAATTAACATTTTGCATGCTATTAAAATGTCCTACGGCTGCATGTTAAAAATGCAGAAATGAGGAAAATGTTATCCAAAACATCGAAAATGTAAGCAAGGGCATTCAAACCATGTGTTCTTGATGCCATGAGTTGTATGTTGAATGTGCAATTGAGTGGAATCCTTGTGACATTGTTCAACGCCATATGGAGGCATCAGAACACTGAGTTTGCTAAGGGTGTGTGTTTAACCTGATGTTGTTGTACTTATGGTACTTAGGCAACTCTGACATTGCAGTTGTGAAACCCTTAGTAATCTAAATACGATTTTGTCATTAAGTGATATGGCGAGCAAAATTCCCTTTTGAATATGGCCTTAAACAAAGTTCTAATGGGGATGACGACTATTCTGTCAATCAATACGGACAATGGCGTTACGTAGGGGAAGAGAGATAACAGGTAACGGTTTTGTTTGGCTTTAACTTGGCAAAGTACAGGTCAATCTTAGATTCTACCTCATCTTTAATGTGAACACTGAACAGTTCAGAATAGTTGTTCAGTGTTCACATTAAAGATGTGGTAGAAACTAAGATTGACCTGTACTTTGCCAAGTTAAAGCCAAACAAAACCGTTACCTGTTATCTCTTTTCCCCTACGTAACGCCATTGTCCGTATTGATTGAGAGAATATTCGTCATGGAAGTATTTCCGGCGTTACTACCGAAAGAGGCAGACTATCAAGCGCCCCACTTGGCCAATATTTTCACAGCGTGCATTGGACTTGCATATACTCCGAAAGCCTGGCAAAAAACAAGGGTGGTATATACACCCAAGCACGGCAAGGCATGTTATGTGACACCAAAGGCCTACAGAGCTATAAGCCTTACATCCTTTCTACTCAAAACCATGGAACGTATTGTGACATCACGATAAAGAGTCGAAATCCAGTAAACTGCACAAATACAAACAGCATGCCTATGTCAAGGGAAGGTCGGTGGAGACTGCCCCGCCCGAAGTTGTGTATAAAATAGAAGAATCCTTCGATGTTAAAACATACCACTTGGCGATATGCACTGCCATTGAGGGGACATTTAAAAGTGTGCGGCCGACACACTGATCCAATCCTTAGACCAGAACCGGGTGGATCCGGTCCTTAGAGACTGGATAAACCATATGCTGAGGAACAGGTGGATAAATTTTGTGTTCCATGATATAAATATAAGGGAGAAGCTTGCACAAGGCACGCCACAGAGGGGCATTTTATCGCCACTCCTATGGGTGACCATAAATGACCTATTAAGGATACTGACTGAGGAGGGATTCGAAACCGTCGGTGTTTTAATACTTCTAAGGGGTATGTATCCGAACCAGCTATGCAGAGGTCTCAATGTTAACCGAGATAAGACCGAAATCTGCCTGTGTGTCAATGTTGCTGTTATTGTAGCAGTGTATTAAACACTGAGGCGGCAGCCCCGATGAAAAACTCCTTCGGGCCAATCCGGTACGTACAACCGGCTGCCATGGGATTGCCTGTGTGTCAATAGAACGATTTCGATATCTGACAACGTCAAATATTTAGGAGTGGCCTTGAATAGGAAACTGAACTGGAAGAGTCACATTCAGGAGCATACCGAGAAGGTTCACAGGGGTATAAATCCGAACCAGCTATGTGGAAGGGCCAAAAGGATCTTGCACATGGCATATGACTTGGCTAGACACAGAGGTTTCAATGTTAACCCAGATAAAACCGTAATCTGCCTGTGTGTCAATAGAACGATTTCGATATCTGACAAGGTCAAATACTTAGGAGTGATCTTGAACAGGAAACTGAACTGGAAGAGTCACATTCAGCAGCATACCGAAAAGGTTCACAGATGTTGGGCACTATATACATGGGCCGTAAGCTCAAAATGGGGCTTGAATGCGAGGATAGTTCACTGGATCTACAAGAGCGCGATTAGACCAATACCTACTTATGCCTCAGTAGTTTGGTAGACTGCTTTGGAGAAAAAGTGCAACATAAGGACCACACAATAGGTTCAAACAACATGTTAGCATAGGCGGAGCGATGAGGACCACGCCCACTAGGGCACTGAAGACCATTCTCGATATGCGAGCCCTTGACCTAAAGATTGAGTGTGCGGCAGCCACTGCGGGGCGACTATAGGAAACCTGGAAGGAAGGGAAGAGGTTTCCGATTTCAGGAGCATACCGAGAAGGTTCACAGATGTTGGACACTATGTAGACGGGCCGTAGGCTCAAAATGGGGCATGAATGCGAGGATAGTCTACTGGATCTACAGGAGCATGATTAGACCAATACTTACTTACGCCTCGGAAGTTTGATAGGCTGCTATGGAGAAAAAGTGCTACATAAGGACCACACAACAGGTTCAGAGAATTTCTTGTCGTGGCATAGGCGGAGCAATGAGGACCACATAAAGCACTGAAGACCATTCTAGATATGCGAGCCATTGACATAAAGATTAAGTGCGAGGCAGCCACTTTGGGGCGACTATAGAAAACCTGGGAGGAAGGGAAGAGAATTCCCATCGGATACCTGCGATGAACCTTGAGGTCGAGTGCGAGGCACTGCTGCCATTGCCACAGTCTTGGATTGGAGTGGAGGTTGAGACTTTGAGGCATTTCCTATGTCATTGCCCGGCTTTCGTGGCTAACAGTTACCGGCACTTAAGTTGGGTCACAATACCAGACATGAATCAACGTAGGGACGTGGCATGGAAAACAATTAAGGATTTTGTAAGTAGAACGGAATTCCAAACTTAGATTTTCTATTTCGAGTTTACTTTTTTTGTTTTCAGAGCGCACAACAAGCCGATTAGTGTCTTTAAGAAAAACACTTCAGGCAATATTTTAGCCAAATCTGAAAATAATTGCGCCCACTAGTGGCTCAAGAAGTCAAGATCCGAGATCGATTTATATGGGAGCTATATAAGGTTATGAACCGATTTGCAAAACATGTTTAGCCAAATCGGATAAGAATTACGCTATGTAGTGGCTCAAGAAGTTAAGATTCAAGATCGGTTAATATGGCAGCTATATCTGATTATAGACAGATTTGAATCATATTTGGCACAGTTGTTGGAAGTCATAACAGAATACGTTGTGCAAAATTTCAGCCACATCGGGTAGGAATTGCGCCTTCTAGTGGCTCAAGAAGTCAAGTTCCATGATCTGTTTATATGGCAGTTCTATCAAAACATGAACCGATATGGCCTATTCACAATCCCAACCGACCCTTGTGCAAAATTTCAAGCGGCTAGCTTTACTCCTTCGAAAGTTGGCGTGCTTTTGACAGACAGACAGACGGACGGACTTTACTTTATGGGGTTTTAGACGAATATTTCGAGGAGTTACAAACAGGATGACGAAATAAGTATACCGCCATGGTGGAGGGTATGAAAACAAAGAAAGAGATAACTAGACCACAGTAATGTAAGATCGAACCGATATGGCCTATTTACAATCCCAACCGACCTTTGTGCAAAATTTCAAGCGGCTAGCTTTACTCCTTTGAAAGTTAGCATTCTTTTGACAGACAGATAGACGGTCAGACAGACGGACGGACTTTACTTTATGGGGTTTTAGACGAATATTTCGAGGAGTTACAAACAGGATGACGAAATTAGTATACCGCCATCCCGTAGTGGAGGGTATAAAAACGAAGGCAGAGATAACCAGTCCACAGTAATCGATCTGAACACTACATAAGAATGCGGATGGATAAAGTGCAGTAAACTAGGCCGACAATACCACCTTACAGGAAGTGGGATGGATTGCTAGCTGTCATGACAAAAGACTTGTATTTGTCTCTGGATTTGTAGTCCATCAATAACTATGCCACTTTGCCTTAAGATTTACTCCAGTAAATGAAAGGGCAAAAGCCAAACTCTTGAAGATCAATTTATTTGGGACTATGCCCCAAACAGACAACAAGGATGAACTGAGCAAGGATATATATTTTTTGCCTAGAGAAATCATATGAACGCTACCACGCTCATGACATTAAGATTGTGACATAACGTTCAGTAAGTATAGGAAGTTAAGTTAAGAAAGCTGCACTAGATACGAAAGATCACGTGGTTGTCTCCCAACGAAAAGATGGGAACACACATTGTTCTCTTTGTGGTATATGAATTGGGAATTGTAAAGCGGATGAGCTTGCGAGACTACGAACTACCCTACACATTCTAGGGGCACTGGAATCAGTGGGTATGCCTCTAGCGACATGTAAGCTAAGTTTGCAGGACCAGACCCGAAGGACAACGAATGATAGATTGTCACAAAGTAGGGGCTTCGAGCATTCCAAAACTATGTTGTCTAATCTAGACTTGAAGAGGTCTACCGCTTTGCTGTACAGACGTCTCAGTAGTCTCAGTTATTGTGTCCGTCATGATGGGTCACTGTCTTATCGGAATACATGCTGACTAGACTGAAGGTTGCCAGCAACGACTTTTGCAGAAGCTGATGTCACTGGCTAGAACAGACGTCTCAATCATTGTGTCCGTCATGACAGGTCACTGTCTAATCGAAATACATGCTGACAGACTGAAGGTTGCCAGCAACGTCTTTTGCAGAAGCTGCTGAGACATCGAAGAAGAAGAGACTATAGAACAGCTTCTATGTGTGTGTCCAGCACTAGTCCCGCACAGTTAGAAGGAGTTCCACTTAAGGTTCTCATTTCTTAAAGAACCTGTCTGATTTAGCGGATGTGAGCTTTTTAAAGCGATATGGATGGTTCAACATTAGGAAGTGCAAGGCATGTTGCTTCTTCTGTTCCTGTGGTATCACAATGGACCAAAATGGCTAAGTGAGTCTGATGGCAGACTGCCACTGAAGCCTAACATGACCTATCTTATGCCATGTAAAAATTTCTCTTCAAAGGGGTGTCGCTCTGCACCACGCCGTTCGGACTCGGCTATAAAAAGGAAGCCCCTTATAGTTGAGCTTAAACTTGAATCAGACTGCACTCATTGATATGTAAGAAGTTTGCCCTGTTCCTAAGTGGAATGTTTATGGGCAAAATTTGTCCGTCCGTCCGTCAGTTTTTTACAGTTTTTTAAAATAGAGATATTGAGCTGAAACTTTGCACAGATTCTTTCTTTGTTCATAGACAAGTTCATTTCGAAGATGGGCTATACCGGACTTTATCTTGATATAGCCCCCTATATAGACCGATTCGCCGATTTAGGGTCTTCGGCCCATTACAGTCACATTTATTATCCGATTTTGCTGAAATTTGGGACAGTGAGTTGTGTTAGGGTCTTCGACATTCTTCTTTAATTTGGCCCATATCGGTCCAGATTTGAATATAGCTACCATATAGACCGATCTCACGATTTAAGGTCTTGGGCCCATAAAAGACGCATTTATTGTCCAATTGCGCCAAAATTTAGGAGAGTGAGTTGTGTAAGGCCCTTCGATGTGCTCCTTTAATTTGGCTCGGATCGGTTGATAATTGGATATAGCTACCATATAGACCGATCTCACGATTTAAGGGTTTGGACCCAAAAAAGACGCATTTATTGTCCAATTGCGCCGGAATTTGGGAAAATGAGTTGTGTTAGGTCCTTCGACTTCCTCCTTCAATCTGGCCCAGATCGGTTCAGATTTGAATATAGCTGCCATATGGACCGATCTCGCGATTTAAGGTCTTGGGGCTCATAAAAGACGCTTTTATTGTCCGATTTCGCCAAAATTTAGGACAGTGAATTGTGTAAGGCCCTTCGATGTGCTCCTTTAATTTGGCCCGGATCGGTTCAGAATTGGCTATAGCTGCCATATAGACCGATGTCGCGATTTAAGGTCTTGAGCCCATAAAATGTGCATTTATTGTCCAATTGCGCCGAAATTTGGGACAGTGATTTGTGTTAGACCCTTTGTCATGCTCTTTCAAATTGGCCCAGATCGGTTCAGATTTGGATACAGCTGCCATATAGACCAATCTCTGAATTTAGAGTCTTGGGTCCATAAAAGGCGCATTTATTGTTCGTTTCAGCTGAAATTTGGGACAATTTGGCCCAGTTCGGTCGAGATTTGGATATAGCTGCCATATAGACCGATCTCACGATTTAAGGTCTTTACCCCATAAAATCCGATTTTGTTGAAATTTTACACAGTGACTTTTGCAAATTTTGCCAATGAACATTCCACTAAGGAACAGGGGTGAACTTCTCACATATCAATGAGTACAGTCCGATTTAAGTTTAAGCTCAATAATAAGGGGCCTCCTTTTTAAAGCCGAATCCGAACGGCGTGCCGCAGTGCAACACCTCTTTGGAGAGAAGTTTTACATGACATAGTACCTCACAAATGTTGCCAGCATTAGGAGGGGAAAACCACCGCTGAAAATATTAGGTTGCCCAAAAAGTAATTGCGGATTTTTTTAAAAGAAAGTAAATGCATTTTTAATAAAACTTAGAATGAACTTTAATCAAATATACTTTTTTACACTTTTTTCTAAAGCAAGCTAAAAGTAGCAGCTGATAACTGACATAAGAAAGAATGCAATTACAGAGTCACAAGCCGTGAAAAAATTTGTCAACGCCGACTATATGAAAAATCCGCAATTACTTTTTGGGCAACCCAATAATTCAGATTGGTCTTTATTTGGGAATCTAAAACTTTTCTGGGGATGCTTAGCCAAACGCTCTCAAGGGGCTCAGCAAGTATAATTCGAAGATCGGTTTATATCAAAACATTGACCGATATGACCTATTTACAATACCAACCGACCTACACTCATAGGATGTGTTGGTGCATAATTTCAACCGCCTAGCTTTACTCATTCGAAAGTTTGCGTGCTTTCCACAGACGGACAGAAGATCACGAACGCACATGGCTAGATCGTCTTCAAATGTCATGACGATCAAGAAAATTTATACCTTACGGGGTCTTACAACCTGTTGAAAAGCACCAGTTTTGTCTTCCTAGGTTTCGTACTCCTCCCGTTTTCTATAGCCCATCTCGACAGTCTTTTACTTTGACCTATTTTCGCACATATTTTCGTTGGTAGTGGACAAAAACTTGTCTCGTATCAGCACCTCAACATAAGGGATGTATCATCATTTTGGGATCGAAAAGGACTTCGTGTAACATTAGGCTTCAGGAAATCAGCAAGAAACCCCTGCTTTCAGTAGTTTTCCTTGTCACCAGCCTTTTGCTTGGCATGAGCATTGATATTTTATGAATATTGAATGGAATAGAATATGTGTCCCTTTATGTAAACCCTTATGTGGTCCAGGGGTGTAAGAGGGATTAAAAGAGGCAGACGACTTGACTTTAAGGTCCGACAGGCCAATGAAATCCTTTGGGGATATTCGGATTCTAAGACATCGGTGCTTAGGTGGGGACACAATACTAGACAAGAACCTACTTAGGGGAGTGGTATGGAAAACTATTAAGGATTTTGTAAGTAGCACGGAATATGTCCATAGTGGCATGGGGCGCACCCTCTTTTCAAACAAACCTCTCCGAATTCTAAGAAACCTCGTTAGAGCGCACAACAAGCTATTTAAAGGCTTAGAAATATGCAACATGTCAACCTTTGCTAACCTAAGCGGGAGGAAAAAGCGTTGTTTAACAAACAAAAGAACATAGAAAAGGAAAATTTCATACCAACATAAAACAGTTCCACATAGCAAATTCTGTGAAGACATGGTTGCTGTTGTTTGGTAGTGTACATCTGCCCTAGCTATCCATTCAGACAAACCACCTTCTCCTCTACACATTTACTTAACTATCTAATGCACCCATGAACGCATCCATATGGGTCTATGAAAAATTATGAAAACGTTCTCTATGCGCATCAGGCTTCTGGTTTCCAATTTTCATAAAAGCTTCAACGTTGCTACAACAGTTGGGATATAGCAACAACAATATAAACGGCAAACTATTTGCAACCATATTTTCATCTTTTAAAAGAATGTTTTTCTCTCTCTCTCTCTTAATCACAATGGGGTATAATAACCAGAAGAATACACAATACCGATATGACAACGTAAAAATAAAACACAATAACAAATGAGCAGCCATCAACTTTGATATATGCCACAATTCTGCATGTTCTATGCCAGCATGACATGCTCTAGACATTTAAAAAAAATATTTGAAATACTCCTATTATCGTTATCAAAATAGATACTTTTAAATAATATTCAACTTAATTCGAGTGGAAATTGTTGAGGAAACTAGGAATAGCAAATTAAAAGCTTAAAGAAAACAAGTAAAAAAAAGT